>NW_010250640.1:0-50435 GCF_000690775.1 Eurypyga helias | reverse complement strand
AAAAAAAAAAAAAATTTAAATAAAATTAAATAAAATTTTAAAAAAGTGCAGCTCTATGAAGGAAAGAGCAGCTAACTTTAAAATGGCATGAATGATAGTGTTGTTAGAGAGGATACTCAAAGGTAATGCTGGCTCACTGAAGATGAGGTAATAAGACTTTTATTTCATTCTGGTTTTGAAAGAGGATAGTTCAAGTGCAGCAGAGAACTGGTATCAATGTAGGAATCCAGCAGGTGATGCTGGCACACAGAATGAGCGTCGCTGCTGCATGCTTGCCCAAAATTCCCTTTCAAGGTGGGACTGAAAACAAATATATATGAAAACACAGATAAATGATTAGTCAGCTTCTTTTGTCTTCTAAATAACAACTGACAATAATAAAACGAAAAGGTGGGGCAAGTGATTTAAATGGAATAAAAAGAAAACAAAAGCAAGTAAGCACTAATGTATGAAATTGTCATGTCACTGAAGTTCAAGGCCATGTCTCCAACCTGTGGCTGAAACTCAATATGCTGCTTACAAGACTCTGATACTTCTCACAGTCCTACATTTCACTTCCCACTTCACTTCTTTCTTTCGTTTGTTGAGAAGCACAAAGCATGATGTACAAGTGTCACACTGGTTCACTACAGGTTCCACAGGGTCAGAAAAGGCGAGGACTTCCGAGTAAAGCTTCCTGACATGTTTGAATTAGGCGACAACACTGATTGACTTCAAGATTATTATGGAAGACATTTAAAATTGGATGCTTGTGAACTGACTTTGAGGTACACTGGCAATATTATTACTCTAATACTATCAAAAGGAATACAATTTCTTATCTTACACCTGGTGAATAATTCAATATAGAAAGTTTTTAACATACTTCACTATTTTTCCAATCTCAAATTCAGCCTTATTTTGAATGACCTGATGATTCATATCTGTAGGTAAATTCTTGGTGTGTATTTTAGGACCAGTTTTCAGTATCCTACCTTTTCAACACTGATTTGCTTTGAGTAGGCATATATTTTTTAAAAAAGAGAAGGAGGAAGAGACGTCTTTTGTGTGGAGACTGAGCTATCAGACCTTTCCAGAACAGGCTTTTATGGTCAAACCTCTAATAACAAATCACTGAATGAAAAATCCCAGTTTGCTCAAGAATAAGACAAAATGTGTGATTATTAGGCCTTGTAAAGTCAAAGTGTTTCTGTTGATGTTGAACAGCAAGGCACTCATTTTAGGAAGCCATATAGGCAAAGACAAAGTGTGTAGAGAGTTAAGATTTCTTCAGGATTGAAGAATGGCTGAGTATGAGTTTTCAAGGCCTTTTTAAAATAGCTATTTTCTATCCAGCTCACATTTTAGGAAATTAATTCTGAAAATTCTCAAATAATCATATAGTTATTTTGTTTCACTGACACTGTTCTAAATTTACGCTTTTATTTTTATCTATGCGAGTTAAACTCTGCTGGATAGACACTTTTTCTCTCTACGTCTCATTCCTGAGGATACATTTTATTGATAAGTGAAGCTACTTTTTATACAAATTCTCTTTAATTTCATTCTACCTCAACATTGCACATATTATTTTTTTCAAACACAGTTAAAACAGTATATGTCAAAGAAAAGAAATCCAGCTAAACAGTTACAGTCATTTACTGAGACACCACAATTCTCAAAGAAACGATGATTGACCTATGGCATACAGAACAGATAGATGAATAATCTATGTTTGGTGTTCCATGGTATCAGTTGGATATTGTTGTACACCATTGGTCAGTGGCTATTACTTGGGCTCACTATATTGGGTGTCAGTCAGGCACACACAGGTGAAGGATGATTGCTTAGGATTATAAGAGGTGAGCTAAGTAGTTGAAGTACCCTACCAATCACTTCCCTGTCCAGTAATGCCTTTTTATTCCCTCTACAGAATATGAGAACCAAACAAAAACCAAAACAAACAAAAAAGCCCCACAGATTCAAGTAGTTGCTATTTTTTTTTAATTAGCAATAAGATATTTTTAACTCTGACGTGCTAAAACCTAAATAATCGTCTCTAAGTTATTTTACACTATAGTGTATGTCCTGAATGGAAACTTTCTTAGGATAATCTACTTGGCATTTATTTGCAGTGCTTCTCACTTCTGGGGACTGAGAACAACTCAGGATTACTTATACTAAATATTTCATATGTCCCCAGCTGGAAATATGTTACTTCAAGTATAGGCGCCCTTTCAAAGATTGTCTGACTGCGTGAAGGGAATGCCAATTGATTTTCTATAGGAATGGTATCCAAAAAACACAAAGCAATAACAGGCACATTTACAGCTTCAGCACAAACACAAGAGATTGCATGAACACGAAGACTGATGTATTCTTTTTGCTTTCATTAAACATGTTCCTTTAGGTCACTTCTAGGAAAAATAATGTGGAGGCACCTCTTGATGTTTCTGATAGTGGGACTGTAAAGTGAATAAAATGAGGATTTTAGGCTTCACAACCATAAATCTGATGTATCTGAAGAACACTGTAATCAATTCTAAAACTTAAAGAAATAAAATCCTGCAATATTTCTTCACTCAAAGCATACTTCTTTTTTGAATGAATTAAAAAAGAGCAGTGAGTTTCAATAGCATCAATATAGATTTACTCTATTTTAGTTCCTCAAGAAATTTAGAAGAAAAATAACAGTGAGGACCATATCATTTTTCTATTCTCAGTAACACATTATTTATGGTTAGTTTTCTTAACCTAGGAGTCAAAATATTCTTCCCCTACAACATATTTTCTCTTTAACTAAAATAATCTTATATGACATATAAGTAGCCAACGAAAAAAATGTTGGGTTGTTTCTCTCACTGGCGTACCTACAAGCAGAATGAGCTGTTTCCCCCATAGGCAGGCAAAATGGATATTTATTCTGAATTTGCCTCCAGCCAGATACATTATGTTTTCTTCCAGATGTACTAAGAAATCTATCCATAGCTCCCTTTCCCACTCAGCCTGCTGTGTACAATACATAAGGTTAAGAGAAAACATTTTCTTTTTCTTGTTTTTCTAGTGTCTTTCTACCCTGTAATACAGTTATTTAAAAATAATGCTACAATTGAAGTGCAATAGCCCCACAATCTTCCCTAAGAACTTTGCTACCACTGCTGTAAACAGTATGCCAAACTAAAATTAACTTTACAGATTTGTCAGTTCATGTTGTCTGTAATTCAGTTGTGTTTGAAATGCAAACTAACAGGTGTCTAAATTCAGAATCCTGTTGCCAGGATCACTGACTTTATCATAGATATACACATTACCTGGCACAGTACTATAAATTAAAAAGGTACTGTAAATCAAACAGGATTTCAAAGTAAAACAGCCACTGGACCTAACTGTAGCACCAGACAGAACTATAGCACCATTTTTTTATTTTATTGTCCTCCTTTTCCATGTCAAGAACTTTATTTCACATGCGGGAAAAAAAAAAAAATGCCCCTGTTCCTCATTTATGCGTAGTAAATGTATTTTTTAAATTAGTAGTCTGATAATCACAACCCACTTAAGGTATATTTGCATACTACTCTCATATTTCACACCAGCTTGAATATGCTTCTACAACTATGGATAAAAAGGTATAAATCCACTCAGCTCCTGGCTTTTACAGTGAGCCTATTCAGGTAGTATTATATTATCTTGAAATCCATGAAATTGTGTATGTCTATACATAAAATCTAACTTTGTTTTTAAAAATGGTTCAGTGACAAGATAACATCGTTTATTAAAAATAGATGAAATGCATTTTTTGTCTGAGGTTTTGACAGAATCCCCTCCCCTTTGGAAAGGCTCAATGTATGTAGACATCTCTTTAACCTAGGACACTTTCGCTTTGCACTGATTAGAAAAGAAATAGGTCCTTTTGTGAGAGAGTGCTACCTGCACAGATGCTTTCTGCTACGTTACTTCTTTGTTTCCCCCATCTTTTCTCCTACGTGTGGACAAAAATAAAAGTTCTCCAGACATTTTTTGGTGATCTTGGAAAAATCTTGTCCTAGGAGCTGTCAGGTAATGTAAGGTTACTCAGTGCACTTTCAGCAAGTAACAAGTTGTCCCCAGCATTTCTAATGCTGAATAGCTCACCTTCATTTAAATACTATTTTATTCCAAATTATTTTGCATAATCTCATTGAATCATTCTTATTCATACAAAGAACTAATTACATACAGACGATGAACATCCAAATTCAGAATTAGACAATGCACATTTTGTGTATGTGCTTAGAAGAATACATTCCAGCACCCGAATTTTTTTTTTTTTTTTAAAGTTATTTATATTCCAAAGGTTTTTTCGGGCAATAAATTGTTAGTTGAGTGGGTCATTATTTTCCCAGAAGTCATCTGCAGATAAATGTACAAAGACATGCTCTGTTATGAGATATACCCCATGCTGATGCTCCATAATTCAAAGTTATTGAATCATGATGATTCAAATGACACAGTGCTGATACCAATAACAGTAGAATAAGATAAAAATCCCTGTCAAAGGAAATAGAATTTTAATCTGGTTTTGGCCTGGTTTCATAAGGGAAATATGTTTGTGCTATCATGCTGTCTGTCAGCAAACCAGCCATAATAATTTAAGTAATTTTGGTCATATTTAGCCAAATTTTCTTTCAAAGATTATCAGTTTGGTGGAAGAAAGATGTTAAATTACCTGAGGCAAGGCCAGCAGAGCTCAGTCATGACATGTTCACCCTGATAGCAGCTTCCCAGAGAACCACTGGTGACATGCTGGTGACAGAGCTCTAGTACAGCAAAACTGAGCTCCTGTTGTCCAGTTAGGGCATCATAGAAGATCTGTGGAAAAGGGAAGCCTGGAAAACTGGGGCACATTGGACACATATCTGAAAGAAATGAAGGTTTTCTTTGTCCAGGATTGACTTGATTAACTGGGAGGGTTAAAAATAACAAAAATCTCTTCAGTTGAAGTAATCCTGGATATTTAACATGTAGTTATACTTGAAAAGCTGCAAAAATCTTTGTTTGACATTAGATTTTCTTTTAGACCTCTGAGTGCAAGTAACTGATGCGTTTAAGTAAGACTCGCAAGAATTAGGCTATAACAACACAAAAATACCTGCAGAATTGCTGAAATTATTTTCTAAATAGTTTTCTGTAATGTTCATTTTGGATTAGAGAAAGATCAACTAAGTACAACTGTGGTTGTCAGTGAGGAAAAAATTATTATTTCTTTCTTGTAGCTAATGATTCCTGAAGTGTTTGCTTTTCACTTCAAATGTATCTATTAAACAACGTAGTGAGTCCACTAATGATATAACATTGTCTTTACTCTCCATTCTCTCCATTCTCCGTGATACCCATTTTACACAAAGTAAAATCTATAGAAAGGATCTGTGCAATGCCCTTATTTTCTTCCCACTAATGAAACCAAACTTTCCAAGGTACCGTGAATCTGTTAATCTTAGATGCATACAGGGGATAGACAACATATGCCAGGCAGGTGTCCACTGTATCAACCTAAGTGTGGAAAAGCCTTTGAAGTATGATGTATGTAAGTAGAAAACTGTAAAAAGTCAGAATGATTAAGCAAAACTCTGTTTTAGTTCAGGAAAGGGGATTTCTGGAGGTATTTCTGGTTTAAGAAAAAAGGCCCTTCTGTTTTAAGAAAAAATGCTATACAATCTGCTATCTCAAGTTGATTTAGACTTCTCAGAAACAGAATAATCAAGACTTGGGACTGTTTCAACTGTCTTTTAAAGATTTTTTTTTTTAATCCGTTTTATATCACAAAAGTCCCCAGCTAAAGACAACAGCTCTAATGAGTGTGGGTGCTGTTGTCTTTCAGTTTTATAGCTATTGAACCCAGAAGGATTCCATTTCTCTAATGCTGCATTCACTCGGCATTTGCAACGACCCATTGCTACTGGCTGAGTCCCTGTTTACGTCTTTCAGCTGGTAATATAATTCTGAGCTGATGCTAAGCACTTGTGTGCTTTTACACACAGAGCAAAGTCAATTATTTTCTTGGATACTCACAGGGAACATATGCTATATTACAGTTTTGTGAGTTTACTTGCTATAAAACTTAATATGGAAAGTTTTGTATATTAAAAAAGTTATATATAAAATGCCCCTTAAGAGTGACATCAATATTGAGTAGGTGGGTGCTAGTACTACATAACTCTTGATTACTAAGTGTTTAATGTCAGATTACCTTTAAAGGCCTGTTCCAACCCAAGCTATTTTATGATTCAATGATTCTATGATAATGTGTTAGAAGGTTGTTTCAAGATATGACACTGTATTTATCAGATTCTATTTTGTCAAAACTTAGTCATCCCTGCAGATAGTTAAACACGTGGATAGAGACTAAACTTGTAACTCTTGATTACTAAGTGTTTAATGTCAGATTACCTTTAAAGGCCTGTTCCAACCCAAGCTATTTTATGATTCAATGATTCTATGATAATGTGTTAGAAGGTTGTTTCAAGATATGACACTGTATTTATCAGATTCTATTTTGTCAAAACTTAGTCATCCCTGCAGATAGTTAAACACGTGGATAGAGACTAAACTTGGGTGAACTTTTCAGCAGGAAGCACAGACCCTAGTAGCAGCATCAAAAAAGAGATACAATTAGCAGAAAGTTTTGCCGAACTACTTTTTCTTAGAAATTGAAACACACCCAAAGTGAGGCTGAGATTCTACCTAAAGTTTTAATCAAATCATATAATAATTCAGACTGGATGGAAATTATAGAGGTTATCTGGTCTAATCTCTAAGGTCCAACTTCTAAGGTCCCAGTTGGCTGCAAGGCCAGCCATTAAGTTAGATCCAATTGCTGCATTACATCATGTTACTCAGAGCCTCAAGTTTTAAAGCTGTCCAAGGATAGGAATTTCACAGCTTCTCTGGGAACTTATTCCAATGTTTTGCTGCCTCAGAGTAACAAAAAAAAATTCTAGGAACTTTCTGAAACTTGTTCTACAGTACAACTAGTGGAAGGACTTTTTCCTAAATTGTAGTTTGCTTTTATAATGTTAATTATTCAACTAAATTACTACTGGTTTGTTTTCAGAAAACTATTAAAACACCTTCAGGAAAAAACCAAACCAAACAAACAAACAAAAAAACCCCACAAACCAAAACACCACACTGAATAGGTGTTTCTAAGATTGTTTATGACTTTTAGAAAATGTGTGTATGCTTTTGAATAAGAATAGCTCAAGAATGCAGCCCACATTGCACAGAAGACAGGTCAACAATAAAATCTTAGATCTACATTAATAACTTCTGTGTCTGTAACTTCAGATGTCAGATAAATAGTGTCAAGTTCCTCTGAGAGTAATTAGTTTTATTGACTGATTGATAAACACTACAGAAACTTTGGGTACTGTTTAGCACAATTTTATTGCAAGGTGAATGACATTTAATTTCTGAATTTAATAAACAGTCATTATTTCTCCAACTACCATCATGCACGGGAAAAATCTTTAGGCTAAAGAACTGTGCAGAATATGAGAAGAAACGAAGTTTTCTTCCAATAAGAACTACAACCCTTGCTTAGATTTGCCAGCTGACACATGAATATGATTTAAGGATTGAATTACTTCAGATTAGATCATTAATTAGAATAAATTTAGATACTATCATTAACAATTTATGATGCTGTCAGTGTGGTCAGAAAAACATTGTACATCATATAATACCTCTATGCTCAGACTTATTTCTAAACCTCAAAAATGCTGATTTTTACCAAGCACCTAAACATATTTTATCTCCAATTTTTAAATGAACTTAAAGTAAATATTTTGACAGTTTTCTGTATATCTTTTCAGAAACTGAGGTAACAAAGATGAGGTGAAAGCAGGGGTGATATCTATACATACTTGTTTTGCATTCATAGGAAAATAGATTTGTGGCCCAATTTCTAAAGTCATTGAGTGCTGATGACCCTTTCAAACATCAAGGCATCTGTTGTTGTTTCTTAGTTTTGAAATTTTATATTTGTCAGTAGCAATGAACTTTGGTCTAAGTGGTCAAATTCTTTCACTGTTTCATATTCAATCAGTATCCTCAGTAGTTTCAACTGACTACATAGATCACAAGCCATTTCAGAACCTGGCTGCTTTGTATCTGGAAATATGTCATGATTATGAAAGACGGAGTTTGGATTTGTGATGACATCAAGTTTTTATTCACTTGAACATAAACTCCCTTTTTTTTTTTTTTTTTTAAAATCTGTTCCCCATAGGCTGGACTGTAATTTTTAAGGTTTTGGTCTTTTATTTTAGAAGACTCAAGGTTTTCATAGTACAATATATGTTTAAGCACATATGTTATAATCAAGTCCCATATCAATCCATAAGAATGGTCTCTGTACTGGGTTTGGCTGGGATCATATCATAAACCAGAATATAATCTCTTATGCCCTATCTTAGGTCCAAAACTGGGCATGATTATAAAAGCTGTCTCTTTCATTCCTTCTTCTCTGAAATACACCTTGCAGCTGGTGCACAAATAGGATCGGTGAAATGGCTTACAAGAACCAAGGAATTAAAATTTTAAAAATATGAAAAGTTATAGCAGTTATTTTTCTATGTATTCTTTGTCTTGTACATTTCTGTCAGTAGAAATCAAAGATGCAGTCTGCAGCTGAGAATTTTGTGGATTTCTTGGCTGACTATAAGAAATCAGAATAAAGGTATCTTTTCAGAGGACAGTGAGGTCTGAGATGTTTTGGATATTTGGCAGCTAGGAATTTTAGGAGTCCAGGCATTTAGGTTTTGTTATTTTATACGGAAAGTATGGTTTTCACTGGTTGATAAGCAGAAGTAAAAAAATCGATGCTTACAATTCCTTTGTTATCATCACAACTATATTACTAGTTACAGCATATGATATCACTGTAACACTAAGAAATATTTTAATTGGTAAAGTTGTTTCTAAATTATACATTAGTCATTAAGTGATAAGACAGAGGAGAAGGGTTGTTGCTGGCTAGTCGGAGGATAAAACCAGTTTCCAGGACCTTAGAAGAAGTAACGAAGCAGATATTATACAGAAAACAAATTAAAACTGCTGTTAATATGCTTTCTGTGGAAATTTGTGCATTGTCTGGAAAGAAGGAGAAACCTGAACTCAAGATCTCTGTGCACGTGGAAGCTGAGGGTCTGAAAGGGGAACACTAGGCAATTGGCCCACTGTTACAAAAACGGTCTGTATTTGGGCATCAAAGGTCACCTGGATAAGAGTAGCAAATAAAGAAGGGTAAATTATATGTCACTTCAGATCTGAGTACTTAATTTAATCAAAAATATTTCCTTAAAAAATAAAATTGTTGCTACATTCTGGGCAGGATTTAGTCACAGCCACCAGTTGCAAAAGAAAACCCTTCAGCTGTGTGACTTCATCTGCATCCTCTCCCACCTCCTCTTTCTTTTCTCAGTCCTTGCTTGGCACGACATGTGATCTCAGTTCAGATCTGTATCCCCTACCTGTTCAAGCTCTAATTTCCAAAGGATTCACTGAATATTTGTACTGGACATTTTAAGGGAAATAAAGCCAATGTGGTTTTGTTTGATTTTAGGCAGCAAACCATACAGGTTCAAAATTGCATACGAAAGGAAATACTGCAAAGAAAATGAAAGAAGTTCTGAACATTTACTATAGCCATTTTTGTGTTTGTAATTTTATATGCCAGAGTAAGAAATCATAATTGAAAATTACTAAAAGCCCAAATATTCCCCTTTAAATAAAGTAATTATCAAATATTTCAGTTTCGTTGAGGTATATAATAAAAGCAATCTTTCAGCTTTTTTTTTATGAATTAAAATATAAAGGTTTCCAAATAGAAGTATATGGCCTATAATTCCTAAAGCATACACTGATGTTTTCTACCCCCCAAAATAAATTAACTCCATCTAAAACATAATCATGATGTGCTCACTTTAATGCAATTTTTGCTAAAGAAAACTCCAAAGAATGAGACCATACTTGGTTTTGATTTTTCAAAAAGAAATTGAGCAAGAGGAAACAGCTAGAAGAAAAGTAATGCATTTGAACAAGAATTGATAATAACATCTCTGAAAGAAACCAGTGGTCTCCTCTTTACTGAAAACGAATGATTCTATATCAAGTTCGAGGGGATTTATAATATGAGTGTGACATAAAAAAATAAAGTCTATATTTTCCTTTATTAGAAAACTTTATTACCTTTTTTGTCTTGAGTGGAAGAGCCTAAAAAATTGACTTGAACTAGTTTTGCAAAAACAATACAAATTTAAGGGAAACTGGGTTTATATTTAGTTCTGTCCAATAGTTCTGTTCTGCCAACAGTTAGTTCTGTTCCCTTATATTGCAGCATTTCACTTCAGCGTCTTTTTTTTTTTCCTGAAAGATAAAGGAGTTCCATCATACTGACAGCTGATCTAGTCTTCATTCTATACCCATGGCTGCCTAGTGTTCTAGGCAAGTGTACCCAAGAAACAAGTCTAGAAGAATGCTTTGTTCTTATGTGTGTGCAGCTTGACTCCAGATGACCTTTACTAGCAGGAGAGCCACAGAAATTGATTCCAGTATTCCAAACACCAATGACTTTGCATCATGATTTATGATACAGAAACATGGGAGCATGACAAAGCATTTTAGTTATTGTACTCCTCATTCTTAGTATGACAACCACCATTCATGAACCTCATGCTGACCTTGAAAGAATCTGATAATAATTCTCATTTAAATAAGGTAGGTGTGACATCACCAAACAGACTGCTCAGGACTGGTCTTAAGCTTCTGCTAATAAAATCTTGTTCACTATAAACAAATTTAATTCAGTAATGAACATAATCTGCCCACTGAAACTGTTGGATGTATATAAACCATGTAAATCTTTGTAATACTCTTCTCAGCAGGCAATCAACTTCTGTTTGTAGGACCACTCAATAGAATGTTATTCTGATCCTTGGAATATGCTTCCAGTATCATGGAAACAACCGTCGATTTTCCTGTTGACAGGATCTTGGACAAAATTACATAAGAGTGGAAAAACTCCTGAATAATGCACTGTCATTTCCTGCATACACTAAGAGCAACCTACATGGGACAAAAAGTCAATTGATGCTGCATTTATCATCAGAGATGCAGAATCTAATTTGAATTGTCTCTAGAAAAGATGCCAGACAAGTACTGATGTGAATAGTGGGATAAATAAAAAGGAATGTGCCCTTGCTGCAAAGGCGGGTGAAGGCTATTCTGGGCTGCTTTAGACAAAGCGTTGCCAGCAGGTGGAGCAAAATGATCGTTCCCCTTTTTTCAGCACTCTTGCAGCCACGCCTGGAGCACTGTGGACAGTTCTGGGATCCTCAGTACGAGAGACATGGACGTACTGGGCAGTGTGCAGCGAATGGTCACAAAGAGACTTAAGGATCTGACACATGCAGAAAGGCTGAGAGAGCTGGGACTGTTCAGCCTGGAGAAGAGGGGGCTCGGGGGGATCTTGTCAAGGTGTACAAATACCTGATGGGAGGCAATGAAGGAGAGGGACCCGGGCTCTTTTTACTGGTGCCCAGTGATAGGAGAAGGCAATGGGTTCAAACTGAAACACAGGAGGGTCCTGTCTGAACATGACAAAACATTTTTTTATTGTGAGGGTGACTTGTCACAGGTTGCCCAGAGCTGTTGCGGAATCTGTCTTTGGGCATATTATAAAGCCACCTGAGCATGGTCCTGGACCTCAGAAGCTCAGAAGTCCCTTCCAACCTCAGTTATTCTGTGAGTCTTTGGTTATACGAAAGTTCTGGCAAATAGTCCAGAAACCTTTGACAAAGTAGGTGTCCCAAGAAAATGCACTATTTAAAACTTAATTGTTTTATCTCTGTTCTCTAACCTTATTTATAAAATGGAATGGTTTTATTTTTCCTCCTACACATTAATATCTTCAGCAACTCCAGAAATGCTTTCTTCATGAAATTAATAAATAGGCCACACTGGCCAAAGCTACTTTACAAACATATTCCAGGCAACTGGTATCTTTGCAGATTATCGTGGTTTACTAGGGCGTCATTCTAGCGTAACACTGCCAAAACATTTCATCAATGTGGGATGTAAAATGTAGTTGCTCACTCACTCAACCTTACTCTATTATATTACCACTGTGTTGTTTGTAGTACTTTCAATTTGGTTTAATGGCCAATTGAAAACCTTGGCTTCACCTCCCAGTACAATTTCCCTTCACTCCCAAAAGAAGTTTCTCCCACAATGGTGTTAAACTTTTTTAAACTTCTACTTCAGTGGCTGACCTTCCCTGTTTAGATAAAATATTCTGGAGATCTCAAAGGCTATTTCATGTAACATGTCCTCTTTCATGTCATTGCTTGGTGAGCTAATGTCCTCGCTGGGTTGAAATAAATATATGTCAAATGTATTTTGCTTGACTTATTGAATCCCCGAGAGGGCGTGTATGTTTTTGTTTGGGGTTTTTGGTTGGTGGGTTTTTGTTTGGGTTGGTTTTGTTTTTTTTTTTTTTTGGGGGGATTTTTTTTTTTTTTAGAAGATTAAGAAATTGGGAAGAAGGCTGGGTAATTCATACTGAAGAGTTGAACAGGGGAAATATCCTAAGGTATTAATTGGTGCAGCCTGTGTGTTAATGCATAGATTGTTTGTTGATGTACCAAGGACACCATTTAGATACCTCTGACAAAACTGAAACAAATATAAGAGTAAGGAAGCAAACAAACCCAAGAAAATTCCACAGAGAATTTGATTAAAATAAAAATTATCTAATCAATAATCATTGATCTTGCAGAGATCTCCAACTGTTACACACACTAAATATAGCACGTGGTGTGTGCAATGGTAATTTTTATCTCAGCATTGCATTAGAGTGCTGTATCTACTTCATCACTGCCTCCTTATACCAGTAAATCAGGTTATTTACATAGTCATGTGCCTTCTCTGAAAGACTAAGGACATTATTCAAGTTGACTACATAATATTAATTGTATTTAACATTTATACACTGTATCTTGTGGTGTTTCAATTTTTGGTTTGTTTGCTTGTTTTGGTTTTTAGTCTCTAAAATGCTTCATCAATATCAACCATGAATTTAGAGGAGACTAGAGATAACTGAGACTCAAGACTGACCTTTAGTAATTATGTCAGGGGACTGGAATGACTTATGAGGGAGTATTATTTACTTGAAGAGATTGGGTTTTATTTTAACCACTGGCAATTCATTTCATTTCAAGTCATAAAAATGTAAATTTTCCATACTTCTAAGCTTTGATACCACCATTAGTAAAAGATAAATATTAATATTTTATGCTAAAAATTTTATTCATGTCTTTCACAGATTAGGGAAATAAATGTTTACTAATTTACAGCACTAATTTTCCAACTTCTTTAGTGAATATAAATGCATAGTGCACTTGGGAAGTCAGATTTTCTAGAACTATTCAGATAGTGAGCTGCTAGAGGACAGACTTGGTGACATCACCTGAACATCAGTAAACCAGATGCCATATAAGTTACCCTCACTTGCAGTTTTTCACTGGAAAATAGTTGAGCAAGACCATCTTTTACTGGATTAATATCTTTGTCCTGAGTGACATCAGAGTATGTTTAAATGACAACAAAATAGTTTGTACATAAGTAAATTAGAGTGGAACACTTGTTTGTGAAGAACTAAATTAATTTAGAAAAAGTTCCAGTGGTGGTAAAAGGTTAAGCACTGCAGTATATTCAGTGAGGGTAGCTATAACTGCTTTCATTGTTTTGACTAGTCACAAATGATGTCTAATATGTCAAGCCAACATGCTAATGCAAGGAATTATGTTACAGATAGAATGTTCACTCTCTCCTGGAAGACAATAGCTTAGAAGTCTGTGAAAGCATGTTTCCCCTCATGTGAACACAGGCATGACATTTACATTTATGTGAATTTGTTGCAAAGCTAACTAATTGAAATTTATACAGTGACCTAAGGATAATTTCCTTCAATTGAAATATGCATCTTCAGATTTCACACTGATCAAGTTGTCACTGAACTGGAAATCCTGGTTTCCAAAAACCTCTGAAAATATCCTTTAAAAATTCTAGAGACTATTTAATTCTGTCTACCAACTTGAGCAATCAGTGTACTTCCTTAGGCATATTCATGTCAAATGAAGGGTTGCTTTCCATTTTGCATGTGTTTTTCTTCAACATCTTAATTTTCTGTTCTTTTTATGTGTGAAAGAGTTGATTGATACAACTCAAAAATGGTTATTCTCCATCTGATGCCCAGATGTTGGTTTTTCATATTTACAAGTATTTGACTTTGATTTTTTCTTTTTTTTTTTTTTTTTAATCTTCTCCTGTCCTTCTGACATTTATGGTTCTGTTTTAACAGTGTCTCACAGTGTCCCTCAGTGTTCATTGTCCCCATTCCTCATATCTGCTATGATATCATTTATATCATATGTTTCCATTTGGCCGAAGTTGACAACACTTCCTTTACTAAATTATTAGCATTGAGATTTCATTGGGTAAAATAAATAAGAAAAAAAAAAAAAAAAACCCAAAACCCCACACCAGAACAAAATCTGCTGCACTGGCATTACTTTGAGTCATCTATAGTAAAGGCTTAGAAGTTTGTCATGTGAAAACCTTTCATGACATGATGTTTAACTTCAATGTCCTCTTCTAGAAGAAACAGAGGCATATCTTAAAGGCTGATATGTATTCTAGTAACTTAGTTAAAACTCTTATAGATATAAGAGAACATCACAATCATGTTGAAAGTGCACAATGGATTTGATTCCTCTTTGAAGATAGGAAATAAATTATCTAAAGCCATGCAGTTAGCATGAGTCCTGTAATAAATGCATTTCTGTAGTCTAAATTTTAAGTATTCATATTACAAAATATTTCTTTAAATCTTTCTTGAAACATATGGTTTATGAAAGTTCTGATTCAATAATATTCATCAGCCTTGGAAATGATTAACCATGTGAATATTCCCATCTCCTCTCTCTTTCCCAAACTACTCATGTGAATTAAGAGAGAAGACATATTCTCTTTCTTACCCTCATCCTTCCTTCATAACAGCTCTAAACCATGATCAGAACAAGAATGGAAGAAAAAAAACTATGCATATTCCAAGCAAGGCAGTATGAAAGCTCTATTTGGAATGATGTGGTATTTGAAAAATAGTTTTACAAACATTTTAAAAAATGTGAGTTGCAATCTGTATGAGTTATGTGGTGTGTGTGTACACATGTGTAATTTTCAAAAGTTTCTAGCTTATTCTTTTCCCATAACACCACCACTACCCTCCCCACCACCACCAGAAATCTGTCCAGAGGTTCCCGTTCTGTAATGAGGTGAGAAGTGTTTAGTCACTTTTGGTTAACCAGGTCCTATCTGAACAATATCAAGATGCAGTCTTCAATTCTCTAGGAGAAAATAACATGTACAACAAGTAACAAATCCCTAACATACAGTCAGCTATGTGAAAATTAGATATCCACACTGTTGGCCTTCACCTTCCATGTTATAGGAACTCCTTTTAACAAACAGGCATTTAAAATTATTTCACAAATATGAAGGTAAAAATGACTGTGGGTAGTTTCCAAAAAAGGTTCCCTTTCATTAATGATGATTTTCTGGGTGTTAACAGTTCTGCAAAGGTACAAAAACTGCATAAAGCTGTTTAGCAGAGTCAGCATAACATTTGGCTATGGTGTCTGAAGTGGTGCTGAATATAACTGAAATCTTTTCACATTTGGTGTTTCATGCAGTTTAGTATCACACATTGCTGATATCCACTGAAAGCAACAGATAATTTTCCCAGCATGGACTGTAGTTTAAATGACCTTTCTGCACAAAATGGCAATTCAGATCCCAAGGGCCATATATTAAGCTATTCTATACCACTTGTTCATTGATTTTAAGCAGACATCACCCTTAAAAGAGGTGGAGACTTAAAACTGATGCTGTACTAAGTTTCACTTACCCTTATCACTTGTGAACTGATTCTTCCATTTTAAAAATAATTCTCAAGAAACCACTAAAGGAAGAAATTAAAAAAAGTCAGCAGCTAAGTTACCGGGGATAGGAACATTCTGTTCATTTTTACAACTGCCTTGTGCTAGAATAAAAATATATCCAAGAAAGACAGAAACAATCAAAACACACTTTCTTTTAGAATATCTACAATGTACAGGTATTGTTTTAATTCTGAAAACAAGTTATGCCACATATGATTAAGTTATACTTCCAAACCTTTTTGTTGCTTTCAGGATCACAGTATTTATCTTATCTTTATAACTGCTAAGTGACCTCTATTTTTACTTTGGGTGGTTTTTTCACATCTGACTTCTTGTATTCCTTCTTGACTGGCAGATGATGGTCATCCCTGAGTCCTAGTAACCCCGTTTTAAAACCAGTGATATAAGCAAAGTATGATATTTATTGCCATAATTCTACTTCTGAAAAAAAAGGTCTTGTTTTCAGGAACATGTAACTAAACATATTAATTTCTTCAGTCAACATAACAAAAGTTTCTAATTGGAAAAATTATACAGTCCAGCAGCTCCAAAGGAGAGTAGAGTCAGGGGGTTAAGAAGAGTATGACTGCTGATAAAGACTTCCTCCATGCTGGAGTGCACTGCACAGAAGCCAAGCTCTGGTTAGTGTTGTGATAGTCTGAACATACCACTCATGTCAGAAACTTTAAATTAATATCTCACACACTTCCTGAATGCACATCCTAGTTCCCTAGGGACAGGCTGCAACTCCACATCTCTGACACCCTTCCATAGCTTCTTATTCTTGCTCACTCTGTCTGAGTGGTACCCTGCTCTTTCTTCCCTCACTGTCCTTTCCTTTCCTTGCTATGGGCTTTGCACACTTTCCAGAACCAACCCTTTTCTTGTCAGTTTCATGTACTTTTTATGAGGATCTTTGTCCTCCCTGTCCTACGTGTACTCTCTTCTCATTCCACATGCCAGATGTTTTGTGTGTCCCCCATTCATTGTCTTTCCCAATAATCCTTTTCCTCATAATTATTATTCATTCATTTGATTAAATTGAGTTAAATATCACCTTTGCTCCCATAATGAAAGTCTATGGGCATGACAGAGTATGATGTGCTTCATTTTCCTTTCTTCCCGATCTTAGGTGGCACTCTGCCTCTACCTGTCTCTATTCATTTCTCCTACATGCTGGGAGCTGGTACGTGTCTCTCCTTAAGGTCACTGCCACGACACTTTGTCTCATACTCTTCATGACCTTCTTTCTGTCAGAGGAATAATTTAGGCTAACAATTTCCTCTGCTGGAAGGATGGATAAAGGCAGTTTCATTATGTTGGGAGAAGGTATCAAATATAAATCATTTTTTCTTTCTCAAGCCAGTTACAAAGATGACTGAAATTATGAGTCTGTTGAAAACATGCCACAGGTTCCTTTCCAGTTTTTACAGCAAGCTACTGGCATCCAGAATTTCTCCTGATATTTAGGAAGTGATTGACATAGATGTTCTTAGTTACATTTTTTCATCTCAATAACAACAGTAACAAGTAAATGATACCAAGTTTAGCGTATGGCTTCTCAGTTTCAACCATTTAGAAGTAATATACTGTATTTAATGCTACAATTCTTTCTTTGATCATAATTTTATTCATTTTGCAATATTACCCTGGCAAATGAAAAGTTTTAACTGTTGCCAATCTAATTCTTTTGATGTGCCAAGTATTATTGATTTCTTTTTTGTAGACTGCTACCAACATAGAGATGATTTCCTTTAGGGTAGTAAATTGCTGCTAAAAAAAACTTGGTAAGATAAAACCTTCAGGAGAGGAGCCAGAAAATCTACTGTGCATAAATCTTCAGCAAAGAGCAGGGAGGTATTGCTTGAAATTAAGTAGACCTCTCACAAGGAGAATCAATACCTGGTTATCATCCTTCTCCTGATCTCTACATTTTTTCTCAGGTTTCTGTCTAATATCTGAGATTCTTCACAAAATTAATTCCTTCTTTAATATCTTATGTATGTCTACTAAGCTTTACAAATTTAGCTTGGAAGTCAGCCTTTTTCTTTCCCTTTTTTTATCCTGTGGATTTCTCTGGGGTCTTCTCCCTCTTACATTTTATGATTTTCTGATACTACTGACTTTACAAATGAGTAAGGATTTCTGATAGTATTCTGAAGAGGAAGCAGACTGCTTTTTACGTCATAGTTGTAGCTCGATGGCTCATTCCCTCTAAAAACAAAAATACCATACTCAGTGATAATTATTTTTAATTTTTAAAATTATTAGCAGGTTTTTAAGCCTCTCACATTACAAAAAGAATGAAGTCCAGCCATTTAAAAACCTTGTAATACTTTAACTTATGTATGGATATTCCAGTGGGAGTTTAGAGCTTTAGAGAAATTGAAATGTCTTTTCCTGGGCATGTGGCTGACATCTTTGAATTTTTGGCACTTTGGGAATCCTTTAATGGCTTCTGTGAGAAAGACCATGATAGAATGCACATTTTTTTTTTTCAAAATAACTGAAAAAAACTAGTCCATAAATTTATTTCTGTATCCAAGTATAGTAATAACAACAGACAAGTTTCCTAAAATAACATACTAATTTTTGTGTATTTTGGTATTCCAGCTAACTGACAGTACTAGTTCGTGCATATGACTGAATGTTATCAATTTAACATCGCAGTCATCTGTTAAGGCATGTGTAAAACACTTGCCTTTTGCACAGACAAGTATTATACTACTTAAAATCACAAAATACTCAAGCTATGTCACTATGCTTTAGCAATTATCAGTGAAACACTAATAAACAGACTATTAGTTTGATCAAATATCCACAAGAATGTACTGTGTTTAATTCCATTAATTAAATGACACTACTGTTTATCGGTATACTCCTTTAAGATTAATTTGAATAGTGATAGTGAATATAATTTACAACTGATGGTGAATATAATTTACAACTAGACATGATAATAACAATAGTGCAAAATTCTTCTGAGTGAGCTTATTGTTAAGAGGCTAATGTGATATTCTAAAAGTGTTATCTGCAATCAGTATGAAATGCTGATATATCTGCACCCATTTGCCCTCAGAATACTTGAGTGTTTTTCAGTTGGATCTGAGGATCAAGTACTACATTCTTGCTGCTTTAAGGAAACAAAAAAGAAGGATTTACAATTCTCCTGTTACTGTTGCAACACAGGTGGATTGCTGTCCTAAGTAATGACAGTAAAAAGAATAGCGTATTCTGGGTATGGATATTGCATGTATATATTATCTTAATTATGGCTATGATAGTAGAATAGAAATTATTCACACACAAGTTTTTTGTATTGCTACACACTATCATTTCATTTGACACTTTCCATTTTGGTTTTTTTTTGCAATATCTTTTTATTTCTTCAAAATACTCTAGTTCACATGTCTGCTTCTGGATCAAATGTCTCTGCTTTATTCCAGGTTTCCACTGAAATGGAGACAGTGGTGATTATGACATTTCCAACATGTGAGCAAAACATAAAATGCACTAACATGAAATAAACTAATACAAGAAAAAAAAAAAGAAACATTAATATGAAATGCTATTTAGCATTAAAACACTATTCATCTCTTGTATCAAATTGATTCCCTCTGTATTAGGTAGAACATTGAACTGGAAAAACGTAAATGCTTTTCAAGTCCTGCTGTACAAGTTTAACCAAGAACATACGTAGTACATTTTCAGGAGATGTAATTTAGATGTTTTGTATTTTCCATGCAGACCTCTGTGAATCCAAGTTTGAGCCTCAGTTGATGACCAACGACATTTACAATGAAAGTTTTGAGATCCCCAGCAACAGTTCATGCTGGTTTCAGGCATTAATGAGCTCCTGTTCACAGTGCTGTCAGCTGGCCCAGAGCAGCAGAGAGTTGTCTCATTCCATGGTATGTCAGGCTCATTACACATGCACAGTTTCAGAGGTGGGAATTGGCCTGGGCGGGGTTGTAAAGACTTGGCTTAGCTCCTTTGTTAGCTCTTGGTGGGGTTGTCAGCTGTGGGGCAGGTTCATTTGTTAGTGGGCTGGGGGGTTGGCTGGCTTTTGTCCTGGTCTGTTTGTCACTTTGGGGCTCTGGCTCTGCCGGCTCTTCAGCTACAACTCTCACTGCTCTGGGACTTGTTTGTGTATCAGTTGGTGGGTGGTGAGCTATTGTATCATATGTTCTATTTTCTATTATTTTATTTACTTATTAGTAGTAAGTAGTATTGTTTGTGTTTGTACTAGTGTCACTGTAATTTTCATTGATATTCAATTATTAAATAGTTCTTATCTCAACTTTATGGATTTCCTTGTCTTTTCCTCTGACTCTCCTCTCTTTGGGGTGGGGTGGCAAGAGGGCAAGGGAGAGGGGTGTGTGTGGCTGAGTGGTACTTTACTGCAAGCCCAGGTTAAACCACAACACAGTTTCAAAAGCAAATAATAAGACACCTCATCATTAGGAATTCTTGAAAACATGGGTTTTGACATGATTATGCAGCAGTCTTCTCCACTTGTGAAGATGGAGTACTCTGTTTTTACCAACAATATATCAGTCTAATATTTCACTGATAATGACCTATATCCATTTTTCAATTGTCCTCTTTTGCACACTACCTGACACATGGTCTACCAAGATAAGAAATGATTTATACATTAAAAAGATATAACATTATCTAATAAAAACCCAAATTAACCTGGAATTATTGTATTAGTATTCCAGATGTGACATTACATGTAATATTAGACAGTACAGCATTAAAACAAGAAAATGGTCTAACAGTTCCTCTGTTGAAAAGCTATTCACTGGTCACATTTCAATGGAGTAAATAAATAAATATAGAAATATTTGCCTTCCTGTACTGGTTTTAGTCAGGACAGAGTTAATTTTCTTCACAGTAGATGGTATGAGGCTATGGTTTTGATTTGCACTGAGAGGAGTATTGATAACATTGGTGGGTTTGGTTTTTGCTAAGGAGTGTTTCCACCAATTCAAGGACTTTTTCAGCTTCTGATACTGCACCTGTTGCAAACTCTTCTCATTTGCATGGCTGCCTCTATTAGCATCCCTCAAAAACCTATAATGTATTTTCCATGAAGATTTTGAGTGCCTGCTTGCTGTCTATTTGCATATAAACTTTTGTGATGTGGGAAATAATTTTACAGAAGCAGAGTTAGTTGAGTATGTAGAAAATAACATACAGATTTGGAACA
This sequence comes from Eurypyga helias, assembly GCF_000690775.1. Taxonomy (NCBI): domain Eukaryota; kingdom Metazoa; phylum Chordata; class Aves; order Eurypygiformes; family Eurypygidae; genus Eurypyga; species Eurypyga helias. The sequence continues at coordinate 29,204 of NW_010250640.1, read as the reverse complement.
TTTTAAAGCACAGTCAGACATCTCCAAATGCCATTCCTGTCTGTCACACAGTTTTGTTTCCAATCAGCACAAGGTATCTTTGATGTGCTGTTATAAAACAGTGACATAAGTGACATTTGAGATGCTTTGTGATATCAGCCAGTGTTTTCTTTCAATTCTCAATGGTTATGTCTCCAGCACTGTAGATTCTCCAACAGCAATAACTTGTGTAAATATTGCAGTAGAATCAGGGCAGCTGAAATTCTTGAGGACTCCCTACAGACTCAGACCTCTAATCCAGTTACCACATATCAATAGATATGTCATGTGTCCCCTGCGGGAAGGTAACAAACTTGCATGCTAGCACAGTTCAGCTGAACTGAATCACATGTCTGAGACCTAACTCTACTCAACTCAGTGTGGCTGCAACTCTTTATAATGCCTGAAAGCAATAATGCCAGCGCTTTCAGTCAGGTAATGTATAGGCACATATGGAATTTATATTCTGTGGTCTTTGGGCATTCCAAAGCAGATGTGGTGATAGAAGACTGAATTTAGTGGTCCCATGTTGTCTCATTCTAATCATAGGTGCCTATCCATATGATTGCAAGTTTTTATCTTTTTTTTTTTTTGTGAGCTGCAAAATATCGAGCTTAGTGACATTCACAAGTGTAACAGGAGTATAAATAGGAAAAATCTTTTCAGTGATGTGTCCCAAATGTTTCATTTAAAAAAGGGGAACAGTTATATGCACACTGGAAAGAATGAGTCTATTGAGGATTATAGATGATGTAACAGTCCTACACAGGAACAGACTGATCAAAGAATATGTGGAGAATAAAGCAACTGGTGAAACCTAAGAGTTATATATCTTATGAGCCTGCTTAAATAGTTTCTCTGCTGCTATCTCCTACAATTATCATCCAAAAAAAAATCCCTTTTTATTTTTTTTCTTTTGCTAGGCTGAAAGATTTAAATCTTTGGTATGCATACACTCAAAATTTGTGGTGGGAGAAGGGAGTCTCTATAGGAATGAAAAGCAGTTTTAGAGAGTCAGTGATATGATAGTTATGATTCCCAGCTGCTAAATCAGAGAGTAAGGATGGAAAAAGTCAGTCCTTTAACTTTGAAAGAAATCACAAAAGAGAATATTTTGGATCAGGATTTGCAAGCAAATGCCTTTATGCATGTGTGATAAAGGGCGCTCACCCTTCAGTGTCAGGAAAACATTAAGTCTGGAATATCTCTAATGCTTTAGTGCTGTTCTGAGCTGTGTTCCAAAAGAGAATACATCTGGACATAAAAGGCATTTTGGGAAACAGATATCATAATGTTTTTCAGACCAGAAATGGCTTATGGACTTGGAAAATAGTGGCACGATTAGCATGAAGGTGGATATTAAGATCAGAGACTTAGTAAGATACACTAAGATTAATTCCATAGCCACACACACCTTGAGTGGAACTACCAAATGGTGCATCCAAAATGTGAAAAACCAGTGACATCATTGCTAACTATGGACTGGGCTAATAAGGGTTGCTAAGCTGCTAAGCAATTGACAACTCATTCAAGGGTCAGTGAAATCCACCTTGTTGGTAAAGTCACATACATAAATCTCAAGGCTTTGAATATTGTGAATTATGTCTCCCCAAACCATCACATTTTCAAAATAAGGCTCACTACCTTCTTTTGTAGGGAAGCTGAAATTCTTACCATACCACCTGATTAATCAAGTCAGTGATTGGATCCATCAAAATGCTATTGTGAAACTAACTGAAATCAGTATCTGTGACACATGACTGTTTACGATTTCAATGCTAATGGTCCATTTTATTTTAAACTATATATGCTGGTTTTAATCTGGGTAGTTTTCCTCACAGTAGTTAGCATGAGGCTAAATTTTGGCTGTGCTGAGAATAATATTGATAGCATACTATTGGTTTTAGTTTTTACTAAGCAATGTTTATGCCAACTCAAGGGCTTTTTTTCGGTTTCTGATATGGCACTTGTGTTCCCAGTTTCTTCACTACAAGAAGCTGGGAAGGGACACAGGCAGGACAGATGACCCAAGCTGACAAAAGGGATATTTCATGCCTTAAAACATCATGTTCAGTGTATAAGTTGAGGGAGATGACTGAGGGCAACTCACTCTGTCTTTCAGGCTCTGGCTCTCTAGCTCTGTCTCTGGATACTCTGGAACTGTCTGGATGTTGGTCAGTGGGTGGCGAGCTGTTGTATGATTTTTTTCCATTATTTTCACTTTATATTATTGTATAATAATTTTTCATATTATTAGTAGTAATATTAGTAACATTGCCATTAGTAGTATTGTTAGTAGTGTCATTATTTTATTTCATTTACTTTCAATTATTAAATTGTTCTTATCTCAACCCATGAGTTTCCTTGTCTTTTCCTCCAATTCTCCTCCCCATCTCATTGCAGAGGAGGAAGGTGAGCGAGCAGCTGTGTGGTAGTTGCTTGCTGCCTGAGGTTAAATCACAACACTATAAAACAGATGATTCCTTGTTGCATGCAAGCCACTGTACCGCATAGTCAGGAAGGCAGAGTGTGTTATTATAAACAACTCAAAATATAATTAACATATCATGTAGGTAGTGAAGTCATGTATGTTATGTATGTATTGCTTTGCACCAGAGATAAAATGAAGCCCTTTAGAGAGAAAAACATAAACTTTACATCTTGTTCAGAAGTGCCAAGCTTGACAGTCAAAGAGGGAAACAATAATTTTCTCTGCAGAATGAGCAGAGAAGGACACTGAAAACTTCTGAACAGGTAACACCACCGTCTCCATATTTTCTGGTACTATTACAGTCACTACAAAAGTCTAAGTCTTTAACAATTACTGTCATGAAAAGAAACAAGAGAATTAAGTTCACACATGCAGTCTTCAGGAATTCCCAGAAAATATATATATTATCTTACAGAATCACACAGTTGTTGAGATTGGAAGGGATTTCTGGAGATCATCTAGTCCAAGACCCCTGGTCAAAGCAGGTTCAGATTAGTCAGGGACAGATCTATCTGAGTTTTGAGCATCTCCAAATGTGTAATTGCCATAAGCTCTGGCTTTTCTAACCCAACCACTGAATGATCATGTTGTGTCTCCATACTCCTCCTGGGCCCCCTGCCCCTCCTTCTGCCATTTGTCTATGTTTGAATTCAGTCCGAAACAACCTGCCCCTCTGTGAGGACCCCCTGCCACCTTTTCTTCACTTCCTGCATGGGGGGATAGACTATTCTTGATCTTGCCCCTTCTTCTCTCCAGGGCTGTATGCCATAGGATTCTCCCAGGAAGGTACCTGAATATGTTAAAGTTGGGTCTCCTGAAGTCCATGGTAGTGATCCAGCTATTTGCCTTATTGCCGTGTCTCAAGACCCTGGATTCTAGCATCTCATGGTAGCTGCAGCCAAGGCTGCCCCTGACTTTAATATTCCTGACCATCTCTTTCTTGTCTACAGAGTTTACCCATAAACTCTCAGCTGGTTCATCATCCAAATGAAGCTCCGCACAGAACCCACTGCTCTCTCACATACAGGACAACTCCCCCTCTCTACATCTCTGGTCTGTCCTTCCTAAAGAGCCTGAATCTAACTCCCACAGCTCTCCAGTTGTGTGACCTACCCAACCATCTCTCTGCCACTCACATGCTTGCCATGAGACCCAATGAGATGACAGCACTGCAACTGCACAGACTTCTAATTTCTCCTCTTTGTTTCCCATGCTTAAGTATTGCAAGGCAGCAGTTTTCAATATGGCAATGCTCTCAGGGTCATAGAGTAGAAATAATAGTGTTAGCAAACACCTCTGAACTTAGTTTCATCAGTGAACCAAGAGAAATCACAGAATGGCTAGAATTCAGGAAGTTAGATGTTAGCTTGCCTTTGGTTTTTTTCTGTTTACTTTGATAGTTTGCAGAAATGGATGTGGATTCAAACTATTAACCTCAATCAATTGCCTAAAAAGATAGCATTTCACTAGGAGAAGAAACCAGGTTTAAAAAGTGAAATTACATGATTTAACTGGTATTTTTCAATAAATATTTTTCAATTGTGTAGTGAGAATTGAAAAATCTTGGCCATTTAATTGTAACACATTAATTAAAAGCATTTCAAAATGTCAAACAATGTCAGTATCTCAATAAAAAATCATACAGTTTTTTTCTCTATGAAAATTGTAATTCACACAATATTATCCTTGAGAAAGAAGCTATTTTCAACATCCTTTGTCCAAATCAAAATGTCTCCTCTGTATTTTTATTTCAGAGAAAAAGACAATTCAGAAATTCCATATCCTTTCGAAATCTACCCATGATATGTTCAAAAAAATGTTCTGTTCCTAGTATATGATTGTTGACTAGCACCTCAAGGCCACTGTGACAATGGAGTTCAAGCTGCTTACTGATTCAGTGTTAATATTTCGGTCCATTCATGATGAAGGAAAAAAAAGGCAAGATATGGATATTTTTTTTCCTCAGAGTAGTTAATATGATAGTGATAGACTAGTAGTGATTGTATTACAGTGATCATAGGGTCCGACTGAGACAAAGTCTTATTTTCCTATGTGCTACATAGTAATCAATATCTCCATGTCCTGATGCATTTAAGTTGAAACAAAAACTTTCTTCAACAATCAAACTGGAAGCCAGGGTTAAAATTTATAAAGCCAGTTGGGTCACATTTGTTCTCAGTGGTAGATCACACATCCCAGTGCTACTGGAAACCACATTAGTATTAAAACTCAAACAGTGCAGTGCCAAACTCTAAGTCACATGTCAGTCGTTCTGCTGTCTCACCTTGGGAGTCAATATTTCTGTGTAGTACTGCAACGCATAGTTCAGTTGTCCAGGTTCTCTCCTGAGGATCACTAAGTTGGCATTCAACTGCCTTTGATGTCTCAAGTTTGTACGTGTTGTTGGAAGAAGAAAATAATGTAAGAAGATGCTGGGGCACACATTAGTCACCCTTCTGCTGTTTTGTATTTTTACAGATGTATCATTAAATAAACAAACCTCACAGATGTGAGGCAAAAACCTCATCAAATAAGGTTATTATTCATGATCCACAACCATGATCCACCCCTAACATTCACTTCTACACAAGGCCAAAACTAATGCCTTGATTAAAGTAAAACCTTTGTTTTCATGATCAAGCATCTTTCTGCTTGATCACACTTATTTTTCCTATTCTTCTTTGAATATCTAATGATTTTACTGGAAATATTGCTTAGAGCTTGTGCTGGATTCAGTCAGGAAAGAGTTAACTCTCTTTACGGTGGCTGCTAGGAACCTGTTCCTGGATGCAGAGAGCAGCACTGATAAGGTCTGAGCTGGCGCTGGGGAATGCCTGCACTGAATTCAAGGTCTTTCTCTGCTTGTGATCCTGCAGCTGCATTCCCAGCTCTCGCTGTCTCGCTACAGGCAGTGTAGGGGACACACAGTTCAGACAGCTGACCCAAACTGGCCAAAGAAGTATTTCATTCCATAGTACATCATGCTCAGGGCAGAGGTGAGGAGGCGGGGGAGCCATTACTCTCTCCCTGACTCTCTTGCTAGTTTACTCCCGTACACTTGCTAACACTCTACCCAACTCCTGTGTTAGCTGCTTCTCTAACTCCTGTGCTGGCTCATTCATGAGGGAGTTGGTGGGTTTGTTTCGTTTTCCTGGTCTTGCTATCGCTGAGAGGGTTCACTTGGAACCTACTGCAACAGCACTCAGGCTGTGGTTCTTGGGCTCTCTGGGTCTGACTTTCCATACTCAACCCCTGGCTGTTCATTGGTCAGTGGGTGGTGAGAAACTGTATCATATTGTATAATATTGTATTATATGGTTTATTTTCTATTATTTTAATTATTTATTATTCGTAGTATGTGTATATATTGGTTTAGATTTAATTAGCAAATTGTTCTTATCTCAATTTTACAAGCTTCCTTATTTCTTTGTCCTCCGATTCTTCAAAGAATTCCAAAGGAGGATTTGTGAGAGTGGCTTTGTGTGATTTTCTTAGCTGGAATTAAACCATGACAGAGCTCAGTTAACATTTTTATGGGTTTCTTTCCTAATTCTTCTGGTCAAATCATCCATTGTTAAACCATCCCTCACAAGTGTTCTGTACAAATTATAGCTTTTGTTGCCTTCAAAGTACTGTCCCAGACATGTTGCAGTAGCACTTCAGTAACTGTTAAAGCTGGGGGAATATTGAATTGGTGGCAAATTGCAAGTGTTTAAGCAGCTTGACTTACAATTCTGCTCCAAAATGATAAGTGAACAGTACAGTGATTGTCATCTCATCTATGCTGTGAGGCTAGTAATGATTGTGAAGAAGTCCTTTGTGGTATGAGAGTGTGAGATGAGAAACTGAGAATTTGATTTAGAGACCCAATCCCAGCTTCCTATTGTTTCCATTGTTGGGACGAATTGACCATATCTATGAATAACTACATCCCAGGTCATGCACACCTAATCCACAGTATAAGTATAGCCTCTGAATGGTAAATTCACTTAGATTGAAGAAAACAAGAAAAAAAAAAGCTTCGAAGCTCAATTCCTTTGTGTATTACATGCAACACAGAAAATGTTTACACTTTAATTTAAATGCAAATGAAAAATCCATAGTGAATTTAAAAGATAAATCTCTTGATTTACAAGCGTTCATTTCTACATTAAAATACCACCACAAAAGACAGAGAGGCAAGATGGTTTTTTAATGAACTGGACAGATAATTTTCTCAAATGGTGAGTTCCTTCATTCCCACAAGTGATATAATCATCAGGTTCTTTCAGAGACTGCACTTACTTCATACACACAAATGAAAAGCATATTCCTCATTTGGATGCTTTGTGTCTCTTCAGATAATGACAGCATTGTGGAACCAATTCACTCTGTGAGATGGATACAAAATTTAGTGCCATTTACTGTTGTTACCTAGGATTGTTAACTTCAAAATTGTTTTGATTGTTTTAGTTCATAGCTCAGTGAAAAATTATAATACAAATATGTTTTATGGAAGTGTATGCAAAAAAAAATTGTTATAATGAGTGCTAAAAATGAGGCTTTGAAAATGTCTTTCAGATCTCGTAAACTTTATACATCCACAGAACAGCATTTTACAGAAGTTTTTCTATACTATTTTTAATGCACTTAGTGTAGGAGAGCTATGGCAATCTGATTTTTACAATTTTATTACCAAGTCATTTGTCATATGGAACTAGAAAAAAATCAACCATATTTTTCCTTCATCTTATTCTAGAGTGGATGAATCTGAGACAAGAACATTTCTCTTTCATACTTTCCATTTGTGCTGACTGGGCCTGAGTCAGGGCTATTGCATCCTCTATCAAAAGCAGTTCTACCATTTGACATTTTACTTCATAAAATACTAGAACAATCTCTGGCCTTTAGACCAAGTCCCTACTGATTATAAAAAGACTGGCATATTTTGTACCCGCTCTTACTGAAAGTTTTTTTCTACCTATACCTGGTATTCACTTGTTTTTCTTTCCATAACCACTGTATTTCCATCACTGTGCTGGTTTTGGGTGGGATAGAGTTAATTTTCTTCATAGCAGCTGGGATGGGGCTGTGTTTTGGATTTGTGCTGGAAACAGTGCTGATAACACAGGGATGTTTTCGTTACTGCTGAGCAGCGCTTACACAGTCAAGGCCTTTTCTGCTTCTCACCCCACCCCACCAGTGAGTAGGCTGGGGGTGCACAGGGAGTTGGGAGAGTACACAGCCAAGACAGCTGACCTGAGTAGACCATACCATATGGCGTCGTGCTCAGCGTGTAAAGCTGAGGCAAGAAGAAGGAAGTGGAGGATGTTCGGAGGGATGGCGTTTGTTTTCTCAAGTAACTATTAAACATGATGAAGCCCCGCTTTCTTGGAGGTGGCCAAACACCTGCCTGCCAATGGAAAATGGGGAGTTAATTCCTTGGTTTGCTTTGCTTGTGTGTATGTCTTTTGCTTTACCTATTAAATTGTCTTCATCTGAACCTACATTTTTTCTCACTTTCACTTTATGATTCTCTCTCCCATCCCACTGTGAGGGTACTGTTTGAGCAGCTGTGTGGTGCTATGTTGTCAGCTGGGGTTAAACCATGACAATTACATCTGTTCTTTTGGCTTTTACAGACGCATCAGTATGTGCTTAAGCCTACTGATCTTTATTTTTTCTCCCTCTAAAACCAGGTAGTTCCCATCCTTGTTTTTTGCAGTGACTGCACCTTATTTCCAGTACACATGTGCCTAATGTGCTCCTGTTATGACTTTTTGGGCTATTGATGCCACATTATCCATGTCTATGTTCTCCATCTCTTACCTAGAGTCAGTAAAGAAACAAAATCATACCATTCAGAGAAGTAATGCAAATTGATATAGGATGATTTTTTTTCTCTATTGATGCAATAATGCTTCTTTCATGTGGATATATAATGAACTTATGACTGAAAAATATTTAGGCTGCATTTCTTTCTCTGAGTTCATTTAATCTATTTACCCTGGAGCTATCTGTAAAAAAAAAGACAGACATTGAAATACTGGAGCCTTATTGAAGACAGTGATTCAACTACATTAAACAAACATTAATTTTGCAATTGCTGTATAAAAATATCTTAACACTTCACTGTGTCTTACCACTTCAAATCTATTTCTAGAAAATTGCAATAAAAAAAAATGTTCTTGAAGAAAAAAAAGGAACAACACACTCCATACTCCCCATCTGCAGTATCTTCTCCAAGAAGCTGCCAGCAACCTGAAAGGCATGACAGCCTGATTTATTGTGAGGCATACTTTAAAATGCTCTGTTTATATAGACTTCAATCAACATTTTCTTACTGCTTTGCAGTTTCTCAAATTGCTGTTGAGAAATGAACCAACAAGGAATTTTACAAAACATTCTTAATAACTACCTCATATCAGCCAGCTACTTAAAGACAGTATTTTACAATTACACACAAGAGATTTGGATTTATTTTCCTCACGTGGACTCATTTTATGGAGCAGATAGCAACAAAGGGAAGCTGTAGAAGAGTAACTTTGAACACATTGCTTAGGATCTACCACCTCCCTGATAGAGTGTGGCCCCATTAGAGTTTTTCAGCAGCTGAGAGAGAAGTTGTATCATGAAGAATTACAAGAGGTAACACCAAAGTCCCTACTGTAAAAAAAGCTAGTAACCATTTTTCTGGGTCTCTTTTGAGATACTTCTTTAAAAGTTACATATTTTTATATGTCTTTCATGCTCCTGTCTGTGTCATAACTTGATATATCCTTCCTACCACAGGGGAGCATGCATCTGCTGATTCCACCTGTGAAAACACAGAGTCATTCCTGGTACCCCATTGATTTCTCTCTATTTTAATTTCAAGGAATGGCATGCTTTCAATATATTTGCAGATATTTTTTAAAACAAACGTTGGATTATCTACACACTGAACACATTTTTCCAGCCTTCTAATACCATCTGAAGAATATCTTCCCATCATACCCTACCATCATTGTCCAGCCTTGCTTAGTGTTGTGACAATCCTTCAATAACTCTATTTACTATTGCATTTGGGCTCTAGTGGTGATAAAGACCAGTTAATTCCAGACTTCTTTTTTTTTAATTGTCCACAGGAGCCTAAATTTTGACTCCATTCTCCAAATGCTTTTCAGAGTTGCTATCATCCAGTTGTACAATTTCTACCACCCTTTACCACTAAGGGTGTTTCAAATAATAACCGATTGGTCCCTGCAGGGCTGAAGGTGCAGATTTTTATCTCTTCGTTGTTTCCAGAGTTCATATGGGAATTTAGGCTTTACTCAGCTGTGTGAAGATGCCCATTCCAGGCCATTTTATTAATAAAAGGATAACTGGGCACTGCTACTCTGCACTCTGCTACTGGAGTAGAAAAACAAAGGCAAAAAACCTAGCCACCTACAGAGTGAGCCAGGCTACAGAAAGTGATATACTTTGCATGCTATTCCACAATGCCAATTATTATCTAATCAGGTTGCTGTTGCAGTTTGTAAAGTCTAAAGTATTGAATAAGATTACTTTGAATTATATTCCTGTTACAGTATCAGGTCTGATACAGATGTAAAGATGTAATTTTTATTTAGATTTGAAACAATAATAAGAAAAAAAATAAAATGAGAGAAAAATATTTTGCTGTCTTGGCACAATCTGAAATAGAGTTTTGGGGTTTTTTAGAGTTAAAATATGTTTTTCAAAGAATCTAAGTAAGGTTATCGATGAAATACATTATTTATGCAAAATAACTAACTAACTTGATAATAAGGGCTAAAAATGCCTATATGTATTTTGCCAAATTACTTTAGCTATGGAGTCTAATTTCTATTTTAGCTTCTGAGGTCATTATTTTCTAGCAGTATATTAAAAATGAAGATAAAGAATGTTTAGATGTAAGAGACAACCTGGCTTTATGGGGGGAAACAGTTATCTTCAGCTTTCTTAATGTGACAAAAGGAAAAAAAAAAAGCCACTCTTTTCACAGATGGCTCATTATGAATCCTTTTAAATATGCCTGGGAGTAGAGTTGCATTCTCCAAAATCACTGGAATGGCTCTGCATAATTTTTACCTCCCACTACTTAGCTATTTAGAACAAAAGCCTCCTGAAAGAGAGACATGAATGAGCATCTCTTTCACAAGGATGTTTACTATCGCAACAGGAAAAAAAAAATGCATTGACAGTAACCAGCTATGTAGCACTCAGCGACTGACAAATACCTATGATGCAGAGGTATCACTCCAAAAATCATTATACTACTTTAACTGCAATGTTTAAATTTCCAAGACAAGAAAATTTTTGTACAGAGTCCCAGTGAGTTCTGCTAAGGAAGCTTTTGTTTATTTGATTTTGTTAGCCCAGTCCCCAATATCCATTTTCCAGATGTTCCATCAGCGAAAAAGTCTTTCTCTAGTGCACAGAACATTGTTTCTGAATACTTGTTTCTAAAGCCTTCCTGCCATCCCCCAGATTCTTTTCAAAATCTAATGATATTGCCCAACATAGTGTTTGCAATCTTTTTCTTGGAGTCTTACACTTATCAAATTTACACAAATCAAATCATCTAGCAAAAAAGTAAAACTTACTTGTTTTATATAATTATGTTGACAGAATGTTTGAGATTGGAAGGGACCTCCAGAGGTCATCTGGTCCACGCCCCCTGCTCAAGCTGGACCATCTAAAGCTGGTTGCTCAGGACCATGTTCAGATGGCTTTTAAATGTCTCCAAGGATGTAGACTCCACAACCTTCCTGGGCAACCTGTGCCAGCGCTTGGTCACCCCCACAGTGAAAGTGTTTCCTGGTGTTCAGACAGGACCCTCCTGTATTTCAATTTGTGCCCATTTCCTCTGGTCCTGCCACTGGGAACCACTGAGAAGAGCCTGGTTCCCTCTTCTTACACCCTCTCTTCACGTATTTATACACATTAATAAGACCCTTCCTGATTCTTTTCTTCTCTAGGCTAAAGAGTCATAGCTCTCTTAGCCTTTCCACATATATGAGGTGCTCCAGTCCCTTAATCATCTTCATGGCCTCTCATTGGACTCTCCTATATCTATGTCTCTCTTGTAGTTCTGAGGAGCCATGACTGGACACAGTACCCCAGATGTGGCCCCATGAGTGCTGAGCAGAGGGAAAGGATCACCTCCCTCAACCTTCTGGCAATAGTTCAAATGCAGCCCAGAATACCATTAGCTCTCTCTGCCATAAAGGCACATTACTGAATCATGTTAAATTTGTTGTCCACCAGGATCTTCAGGTCCTTTTTCTGAAGAGCAGCTTCCATCTGGGCAGCTCCCAAAATATAATGGTGCATGGGGTTGTTACTCTACAAGGGCAGGACTTTGTAATTTTCCTTGTTGAACTGCTGCCCTGGTTTTGGCTGGGATAGAGTTAATTTTCCTCCTAGTAGCTGGCCTAGTGCTTTGTTTTTGGTCTACTCTTCTTACACCCTCTCTTCACGTATTTATACACATTAATAAGACCCTTCCTGATTCTTTTCTTCTCTAGGCTAAAGAGTCATAGCTCTCTTAGCCTTTCCACATATATGAGGTGCTCCAGTCCCTTAATCATCTTCATGGCCTCTCATTGGACTCTCCTATATCTATGTCTCTCTTGTAGTTCTGAGGAGCCATGACTGGACACAGTACCCCAGATGTGGCCCCATGAGTGCTGAGCAGAGGGAAAGGATCACCTCCCTCAACCTTCTGGCAATAGTTCAAATGCAGCCCAGAATACCATTAGCTCTCTCTGCCATAAAGGCACATTACTGAATCATGTTAAATTTGTTGTCCACCAGGATCTTCAGGTCCTTTTTCTGAAGAGCAGCTTCCATCTGGGCAGCTCCCAAAATATAATGGTGCATGGGGTTGTTACTCTACAAGGGCAGGACTTTGTAATTTTCCTTGTTGAACTGCTGCCCTGGTTTTGGCTGGGATAGAGTTAATTTTCCTCCTAGTAGCTGGCATAGTGCTTTGTTTTGGATCTAGCATGAGAATAACATGAATGCACACTGATGTTTTGGTTGTTGCTAATCAGTGCTTATACTAAGTCAAGGACTTTTCAGTTCCCCAGTCTCTGCCAAGGAAGAGGTGCACAAGAAGCTGTGAAGAAACACAGTCAGGACAGCTGACCCAAACTGGCTGAAGGGACTGGCTAGGTATTGTTCAGCTGGGTGTGAGGAATTGCATTGTGCATCACTTGTTTTTATATTCTTTTATCATTATTATTATTATTTTCTCTTCCCTTGCTGTCCTATTAAAATGTCTTTATCTCAAAAAATGGGTTTTACTTTTTTTCCCTGCTTCTCCCCATCCCACCTGAGGAGGGGAGGAGTGAGCAAGTGGCTGTGTAATGCTTAGTTGTCAGCTGGGGTTAAACCATGACAAGTGTTTAAATCCGATTTTGTTGGTCTTCTATTCCTTTTCTTTCACATTATTTCCTGTTCTTTGATCATCAACCCTGGTCTGTTGCTCCCTTATGGGGCTGCTGGTAGCTCTCTACGTTCTCCATCACTCCTAGTTGAAAGCCCTCCTTACTATGTCAGCCATCCTACTGGCATAGATACATTTGCTCTGCTTAGCAAGGTAGATCTCATCTCTTCCTGGAACACATAGATGCTCAAACAGGCTCCCAAGTCTTCTGTAAGCATGTGACTTTGTAAATAGCTTCAAAGTGGCTGTCACATCTCTCAGTATTTCATGATAATTTCATCCAAACACAGTATTTTTGATTTTTTTTTTTTTTTTGGTGAGATGTTTGCCAGCCAAAAACTGCCAATAGGGACACCAGCACACTATTTCAGTCTCTTCATTTTGTTTATATCATAGCTACTAAAATATTGTTAAAAACTTTTTGTTTTATTTTGAAACAATAGTCAACCAAATTATAATCACATAATCAACCTTTAATAACTGATTACAGGGTAAGTTTCCAGTCACTCAGATCTATGGAGAAATCTCTGAACTTGGCTAATAAAATTGAAAACCTCTTATTTCCTTTATTGCCCTGGAGATAAGAGTCCTACCATGGAATGGATCAGAAAAGAGTGTACAGAACAGCCAGGGTCAGAGAATTATGGAATATGCTTAGTCTGGATATGCAAATAATCTGCAGGATGGATTTCAATGTATTCTTTTCACTGATAGAAGAGACTGGAGTTTCAAGAAGAAAAGCTGAATGACCACATACACATTTAAACCAAATGTTTTTTAAAAGTTCTAGTTTCTATTGTTGGTTGATCTTTTGTTTCTAGGTAATGGAAAGTTATGTGGCCAAAGCTGTAATCAAAAATAATGCTGATGCCTACTGAGATGCCATATAGGGCAGACAAAGCTACAGGAAAAAATGGAAGGAAAAACATGCCTTGATCTCTCTAAAAGAAATCCTAAATTTGAATTAGTTCTAGATAAATCTTTATTAGTGAAAGTAAAGGATAATAATTACCTCTCTCATACGAACAGAATTCTTAAATCACAAAAATCTGATGCATAACACAACAATTGCCCACCACCAAACAGTGATCAACCTGGCCAAAACCTCTCAGCTTATATACTGAGCATGATGCATTATGGCATGAAATATCCTTTTGGTCAGTTTGGGTCAGCTGTCCTGGCTGCATCTTGCACCAGTATGAAGAACTGAAAACATCCTTTGTTTAATATAAGCACTACTTGGCAACATCTAAAACACCAGTGTTACCAACATTTTCCTCAGCACAAACAAAAAGCATAGCCCCATACTTGTTATGGTGAAGAAAATTAACTCTATCCCAAACAAAACCAGCACATATGGGAAAATATTTTAGTTTACACAATTTCTGAAGAAAATACTTTATTGTCTTCAAAATTTATTTTAAATTATTTAGAAATTGTTTTGTCCTTATGTACTATTCAGATAACCATCCCAAGTTCTTACACTGAGGTCTGTTTTGGAGAAGCTCAAATGACTGCACCTATGTGAATATAATAGAAGCAGACTGGGACATACATTAAATGTCAATCTCTTCTAGCCATACCCTGAGTAGAATTTTGGCATTTCTTCTGCAATGCAGGGATGAAAATGTCCATGTGGGTTTTCATAGAGTAACATTAGTTTGCATTTGGATAAAATGCAGTAAAATCATGTTATTTTATCTTCTGGGATGATTCTGAAGGGTCTGTTTCTCCACTTCTGGCAAACTAGTTGCATAATTTTTTATAAAGTTTCATGATTAAAAGCAATCTTTCTCTTTAACATTTTATATGATGTCTGGTGCAGTACATTCTTCTTCATTTGTGCCCCAATTACAGTATTCATTTGTGTCATTGATCAACAGTCATGACAGCATTACTGCAGCTAAAGGGATGGTGAAGGTAGAAAGATTTCTTGTGCCTCTAGTTAAGAGCCAAGAAAAACTAAGAGCCAGTGTGCTGGAGAGTGCACGTTGCCAGAGGAGAAACAGCAGCACCGGCAAGAGCTCTCAGGGCTCTGACTCATTCATTTGGTCAGACAGCAGTTTTCCGGGCAACAGCTTAATTTAACCTCTCTGGTGAAGTTTGGATGGGTGAAGGTGAAAGCTACATGCTGAGACTTCACAGGGAACCATTAGCTTTTGCTCTTTCCTTTCTGTACCAATGGAAGGAGGGTAGTTTTTTCTCCATGAAGAATGGTGAGCAGCAGTGTTTACTGTATTGTGTTGAGTGCCATACAAACACAGAGAAGATAGAGCAGCTGATACAGAGATAGCATATTATGTGCTTCCATCCTACATCCCATAATTTTAACAAATGATCTTTCTCTAGCAATAAAAATGGAGAAGAAACATTTGCAAGTGGTACACCTTGTCTTAGAGGGGAGACAAAGTGAAGTAATTTCTTTAACAAGGCAAGAAATATGTGATACATGATTACCACAATTAAGAAAATGTAAATCTGAGACAAAATACTTACCTGGTATAAAATAGCAGAGCTGCAGATTTTCTGTCAATTTATACAGTGAGGTTCTGATATCTAAATAAAAACAAGAATTAATAGCAATACTTTAGAAGGCAGGATATAAAGAAAATGAAAGGACTGGATTAGTGTGCTAGTGTCCCTGTTGACAGCTTTTAGCTGGCATATATCTCACAGAATTAAGGTTTAAAAAAAAAAAAAAAAAAAAACCAAAAAAAAACACCACCCACCTGTGTGTTTGAGCCCTTATGGCCTCACAGTTTGAGGACCGGCTGTAGCGTCCTCAAGGCACCACATTATAATGAATTTTTAACAGTGTAGAAAATATCTGTTCTGGAGTTAGCTGTCAAAGCAGCAGGTAGGGACTCTGAAGCAAATTCCAGGACAAACTACTATTGACATAACAATATATGCTTTACAGCCATTAAGAAAAGGGTTGGGGTTTTTCTCTAAATGATGTTATCAGTCTTGGAAATCTGTAGCACTTCTTGTATTAGAAGAGAACTATACATATGAGTAAAGGAGGGAAGGAAGGAAGGAAGGGAGGGAGGGAGGGAGGGAGGGAGGGAAGGAGGGAAGGAGGAAAAAACTGTAAAAATAGAATATTCTAATCTAAAAATAAGCTTTGTCTAACTTCAGAAAAAAAACTGCTGTAATAGCCCCTGGCTACTCTGAGGTCGATCCCTCATGCTATTCAAATGTTTCACCGTAGTTCCAATTTGTATCTCAATGAGAGGTGATATGAGATTTTTATTTACTACTGGAAATATTCCTTTCTCATGTTCTAAAAAATATTTGTATTTTACCAATTACTACTTGATACTATCACATTTCAGTGATGTATGTTCCAAAACATTGATTTGAGCTAACAAGAAATATCTTTAAGTGGTAGAGATGGTGAAAATAAAAATAATCTGCTGATAGAAAATATGCATTTCCCCTAAGTAATGTTAATTGATCACGTACTGGGACCATGAACTTACTAGTATATAGTTACCTATATAGAATTATTAGGCAACAAAAAGAAGAATCAGACAGAAAAAAGGTGAAGGAGGTAGAATGAAGCTTTTTAATTTAGACCAGAAATGCTCATTTCTTTTCTTCACATAAATTTGTGTTCTGTGTAATATTTCAATTTTTGAAAAGAAGACAGCTAGCATTTACCTCAATCTGTCAAGTGAAATGAGACAGAAAATAAAAGATTGCCTTTTCTGCATCTTACACATAAAAGTTCTTTCTCATGCTCATATAATTGCTTCCTGGCTTTTGTCTCATTTAGCAGCTGACAACCTGCAAGAATGACAAGGAAAAGCAGAAACTGGTGCTCTGCTGCAAAGAGAAGATCATAAGGCTTTTTATATGTACAAGGTGTAACAGAAGGTCCCTGGTAGCTACCATACCTGCTAAATACACACATAGTTTGTGTGCACATGGCAGAGCTAAGAGAGAGGCAGAGATAGAGCTGCTTTTCTGTAGCTGGTAAAGCAAACAATTCAAGCCCTTCTAAACTTAATCATCCTCTTAACTTCAGCTGCAAAGGATGCCACAGGTGAGAAATGAAGAGCCACCAACACCTCTGTCTGCATTACTACTCAGCAACATCAGAAATGCACTCAAGATCCTTGTAAAGCATCACCTGGAATCTGTTATGCGTTGGCCACTGATGGATACAAGAAGTAGTCAGATATCAGCCATGGATTGCCAACATAAGGGCTGCCTGATGTCATAGTTCCATGTGAATATTCTCCTTCTGGTTCAGCTAACACTGCTGTCAACTGGAAAACTGTCTGTTCCAGTCCTCACTATCATAAAAAAATTTTTAAAAAATCATTAATAACAAGATGAATCTTTACTGCTTAGCATATTTTAGTAGATGCAGGACAATGCTGCTGTTCCATGTACACTTTGCAAGGCTGAAAATGGCTTCACCAAGTATAAAGCAATAAGCAGCCTAACTGTACCAGCTAGTTATATGGGCCATTCTTCACCTCCTACTATTGTAAGATAGTTGTAATATTATAAGGTTTGTAAGACATCACATAAATTAAAACTATCATTTCAGCACATGGAAATACATTTCCTATTAACCGATTGAACATGAGCCAGCAGTGTGCCCAGGTGGCCAAGAAGGCCAACGGCATCTTGGCTTGTATCAAAAACAGCGTGGCCAGCAGGTCCAGGGATGTGATTCTCCCCCTGTACTCGGCACTGGTGAGGCCGCACCTCGAGTACTGTGTTCAGTTTTGGGCCCCTCACTACAAGAAAGACATTGAGGTCCTGGAGCGTGTCCAGAGAAGGGCCACAAAACTGGTGAAGGGTCTGGAGAATATGTCTTATGAGGAGCGACTGAGGGAACTGGGCTTGTTTAGCCTTGAGAAGAGGAGGCTGAGAGGAGACCTGATCACTGCCTACAACTACCTGAAAGGAGGTTGTGGAGAAGTGGGTGTTGGTCTCTTCTCCCTAATGACAGATGATCGGACGAGGGGGAATGGACTCAAGCTGCGCCAGGGGAGGTTTAGATTGGACGTAAGGAATGTTCGCCGAAAGTGTTATCACACACTGGAACAGGCTGCCCAGTGAGGTGGTGGAGTCACCATCCCTGGATGTGTTTAAGAGACGGGTTGATGAGGTGCTGAAAGATATGGTTTAGTGGTGGACAGATATGGTTGGACTGGATGATCTCTAAGGTCTTTTCCAACCTAGTGATTCTATGATTCTATGATTCTATGATTCTATTAGTGGCTCTACAGCCAATGACAAGGTATTCTGAAGCATAAAAATCTGACTAATTTTAATTTTTCTAAGTTTTTTATTTCCCTGTCTGAATAAAAGTCATTGTTTACCTCTTTTCCCAGTCTCCTAGTACTTAATTTGTGTTCTGTGAATAGTTAAGGATAATCACCAGGCACAAGTCCAAGCACTCATTCTGCCAATTCTCCATCGTGACTTAGAGAGACCAGATAATTTAAAAGCATCTAACCTACTGACATAGTCTCAGATAGTGTCACATTTTCCTTCCTGTATGAGATGTTTTGTTTCTATTATTATGGGTTTGGCTTGTTTATTTCTCAGTGTTATTAACCAAAATTCTATTTTTCGTTAGAGAAAACACATGATTCCATGACAGGGAACCACAAAAACCTACCCAATTTTGGAAAATGCAGTGGTATTCAATTTATTTTTAAATAAATTCATGGTGCTTGTGGAAGCCTTGGTGCATTTCTGAAGCATTTTCTCACCAAGATATCTGGCAGTACACTATGCTATGTTTTACATTAATTCTCCACAATTACCACTCCTTTTCAGGACAATGATATCAAAATCCCTGAGGGTTGCTAATACTCTGAGCACAGTTTTAACATACTTGTACCCCTTTGTGATTGTTGTGTTTTGTTTTGGGTTTTTTTTTTGTCTGGGTTTTTTTTAAGCTGCTTTTCATTTTATTTTTCCACAATAAATCTGTGTTGTTTACAGGAGTTATAGATGTTGAAGAGTTCTTTTAAGTCCAATAGACATGAGTAGCAAGATAGAGAACTTACAGGAAGCAAGTACTCCAGGGAAACACGCTTCCACACATTCTCCTTTCAGAGCTGTAAATGCGGTTGCTTTGGTTTTATAGGCTCCTCATGAGGCTTTGTTGCTGGATTCATAGCTTTAATTCAATAAATCAGAACTGTCATGAAGCATTTTTAGCATTATTGCCCTTCACAACTGCATTTGCAGTGTTTTATCACAGCTAGCAGCCAATCAATGGTTCTTATCAGGCATTTTGATCATTACATCGAAGGATTAAAGTGAAAGAATGTATTTGTTAATGAATTTGTATACTTGAGTTTCTTTTCTCCGGGGTATCAAATCAAATTAAATTGAATATAAAACAAATGTCTTTTGCATGCAATAGTCTGTGTGTCAAGCCAACTGGCCTATAGAATCACAGTACTGATTACTCCCTTTCCTCCTGATATACTCCTTTGTGCAATTTCTTAATGAAACTCCCAGATGTAAAAAATTACTGACTTTTACAATTTTGATTCATGATGTTAAGAGCTATTTGTTAAGTACAGAATTTACAGGAAATAAAAGCATGTGAGGACTTGTGTTTTAAGACATTTTTACAGTGCTTGAAGATCAGAAAGATAGAGTTCCCAAAATAAAAAATTCTGAACAGGATAAACTGAAGGCTTTCTTACAATCACATCACTGGAAAAGCCATCAAATCTATCATTCTGCCCGAGGCAAGATCAGCCAAGCACACAATTATTGAGAAGCAGTTTTAAACTTCCTCTTATAGATCCTCAATGTGGACGATGCTGCAGTCTCCTCAGATGACCTGTAGTTGTGTTTTACTCTCTAACATTAGATAATTATTTCTACACCTCAGATGAATTCCCTTTCCTTTGGTGTAGTTTAGATACTTTAGAAGACTAAGCAATAGCATTCCATGCCTCCAAAAATTATTATCAGATCATCTGTATTCAATTTCCTCTTTTTTTATGCTTAGCTGCCATTTTGTTCATTCTTTCTCCATGGGTCATTTTAATGCCATATGCCAAGTTCCAGCACATCAAAGAATATTTTTATTTAAAGTAGCAATCACTTTGAAAAATCACCTGAACTTCTACATTTCTGTAAGAAAAGCAAGGATTCTAATAGCCTCTCTTTGAGTTTGTATAGTACTCCTAGGTAGTTGCCTTGGAGCCAGGCAAGCAAATATCTGTGCTGTATTCTTAACTTCCTACAAAAGAATACTGATCATACTGTAAATAAGGGTAGCATATGAAGTCAAAATCTTATGACTTATACATATTTACAGATGTTAGGTACATAAATACCGGAGGCATCAGCTGCAATATGCCTCTGCTCTCTACTCATTGATGATGACAGATTTTTTTTGCTGATATTTTTTCAGGCTTAAATAGTTAAAAAGAAAAAAATAATTGTACTTCTTTCTAAGGCAGTGTTACATAGGGTGACAGGTAAAACAGTTTCTAAAATAATTTGTCATACACTTACCTTAAAAACTCTGCAGAGAACATTTCAAAATGATACTGGGGAATAAATTTTAGGCCAGTCAGACATTTCTATCATTGATTTCACATGACCTTTGTATGATTAACTATCAAAGAAGCAGGACTTAACACGTGTAAGTGTTCATTTGGCCTTCCTAACAAAATAGCTCACTACCAGCCACGTTATTAAATTTTAAATTTCAGCAAATGGCACTTGGTTAGCATGGGAAGAGTATCATGCATTTGGAAGTAATAGCTCTGAATTGCAGAATAGATGCTGATTCTTGAAACAAAATTAATTCTGCCTTACAGAAATAAAGCTCTACATTTTATCTTTGTGGTGTTTGTTTTTGTGACTGTCATTGTGTGGTTTCGGCACACTATAAAACCTTGTGTCTGTTGACTGGAACTTGGCAAGTTGACGGTCATGTAACTAGCTAAGTGTTCATAACTAATACTTAATTAATGCTGAGGTACAGATAAAGTCTTTTTGAAATTCACAAAACATCCTGCACAACATATAATGGATTCATTGTAATTATCATTTCCAACAAGCACTGCGTTAAATCCTAATTGCAGCTGAGAGCTCTTTGATTGGCAAGGTGATCTAGAGTTAGTGCTACTTGTTGGTTTTTTTCCTTATTACATGACAATTAAGATACCTGATCTTTTGCAAACCCAGATACCTGATCTTTGCAAACGCAGTCCTCACAATGAGACTCAGAATTCATATACAATATTTTCCAGTCTCAGGAAAGTAAAACTAGAGAGACCTACAGCTTCTTTTTCTGTCTTTAGCAATTAAAAAAAAAAAAATTAGAAATGTGATGAATATGTCATGATAACATATTATATTACCAATATACCCACTGTGTATAAAAAATTATACTGTTTATAAGAAAGGCATCTAACTGCACTTACTGTAGAAAATATTCTGATTTCATGTGCATATTAACTGTACTGTACTCATCAAAAAGATGTTTCTTAAAATGACACAGTTGAATGAAATTAATTTAAATTGTTCTTGATTTTAATATAAATGAACAGTGAAGAATCAAATGCATGTACTAGGGAAACATCTGTTTATTACTGTATTTAACATACATAGAGTATGCAATACAGAAAGTAGACTTGCATTCCTTTGTAGCAGGTTGGTGAGTATCTGAATCAAGGCTGAGAAGAGATGAAAAATAAGAAGATAATAGATCAAAAAGTCAGCTTTACAGAGCATCAAATACTTTGAGCCCATTGCAATTTAAGTCCTAGGGTTGATAGGTCAACTGCTGGGTGAGCTGTATCTATCTCTTAAGTTCAGGGAGTCTTTACATTGAGGGCACAGTGAGACATGACTCCACATCACATGTGACTGTGGTCATGCACAGAAATGCACTGCAGCTGCAGTGTCCCAAAACCTTAGAACCTTCAGAGAGTTCTGCCTGCAGCCAGATCTAATTTTGTTATATCAGTTATGACATTGGCTCCTCCAGAATCAATGATTCATCCCTTTCATACTAAGAATCCCTATGGCAGAAGTGTTGCTTTTAGTGGAATTACAATGTTAAAAGGTGTAAATAAGAGCAGAAGGGTTTTTGCTGATGAAATAATTGCACTGCTGATTATCAAGCTTACACTCAAGTTATCTGACTTTCCAGTTGTTTTTTAATTATGCCGCATGTTTCTTCTATATAAATATGTGTGAAGTCCCAAAATCAGGAAGGTTGGAATAAGCTTCTTTTCTTCTAATATAAATCCAAAGAATTAGCTTCTCCTTTGAGTCACACTCCTGCTAATTTGGAGTAACCTTTTCAGTCAGTGGTGTCTCCTCGGACTTGCAGCAGTCCAAGAGAAAAATATTTGTACCCTTATAGCAGGAAAACAACAAATCTTTTCCCTGGCCCTGAAAAATCAACATGCACAACTCACCCCAGATATTAACATATTCTTTTTTGAATTATCTTGGAACATTAGATGAGCATTTTCTCTATTCATCTTAATGACAGAATAAACAATATTAAATTCTACTTTGTGTCTAAAAGTACTCACACCAGAAAAAATAAATTTTGTTCCAAAGAGAGCTTGAACGGCAATATTCCCTTCCTTCTGTGAGAGCATATTATCATGGCTGTGCTATAAAAACAGTTGCATGGGAATTAGCAAACAAGTGGACATTCAAAAAGAAACTCTCAGATAAGTCGTATTTATTCATCGCTTTATATGTATGAGGTATTGCTATTTTCCATTAGAACTTTACTGTCAGAAGATATATTTTCATTCAGATTGGAGTTTCTATTTGCCTGTGTTTTACTGAATGAGATCTGCTGCTAACATTTTCCTTGCATCTTCCTTAATAAATATCTACTTTTATCTGTGAAAAAAAAGAGAATGAAAGTGATTTCAAGTTTTAGGATGTGACATGATACTGTTTTTAACTTGCTGTTTAATTTAACATACTTTTTTTAATAGACTGAGAAAGAATTTAGTTATGTTAACAGAAAGGCTGTCATGTGGACCATGGGACCCAGTATTGATAGGCCTTAGAAAACATTACACATTCTACATTGGAGTTAAAATATTTTCTGACTATTTCAAACTTGCATGATTTTCATCCTAATTCTGTGTACAAGTGACAAATCAGTGCCTGCCAGGTGAGAATGTGTTGATTAAATCATTTGACATTTATGTCAGCATATCAAGTGTCCATACCCAGGTGTTGGCCAAGAGGGCTGTAGGAGGTGACCTCTGTGAGGAGAAGCCTGGGGCTGCCAAACTGCAGCCCATGAAGAACCTCATGCTGAAACAGCTGGATATTCCTGAAGGAACTGCAGCTCATGGAGACCTCACGCCAGAGCAGGGTGAAAGTGTGAGAGAGAAGGGCCAGCAGAAAGAAACCTCTATCTACTGACTGTAACCCATCCCATCCACCTCTCCAGAGTCTGGGGCAGGGAGGGGAGGAGTGGGGAGTGAAGGAGTGAAGTTGAGTTGGGAACTGGGGGGCAGAAAGGTGTTGTTTTAACATTTCTCACTACCAAAATCTATTTTAATTGGCAATATATTAAATTAATTTTCTCAAAGTCCAGTCTATTTTGCTCATGACAGTAACTTGTAAGCGACCTTCATGTCTTCATCTTGACCCATGAGCAGCTGGGTGGGCATTTGGCTGTTTGCCAAGGTTAACCCGCTGCTGCTACATCCATGGATGTTAACTATGGAGTTTAGCTTCACATTTAATAGCATAATCTTCCTAGAGATACTGCTTGTATCAACTTAGATATCTTACTGTTGGTATATTTTTTAAAAAGCTCTGATCTGTTTCAGCCTTGCCAATTTTGCAAAAGAAGAGGAGATTCAGAGCAGAGACCTTCTAGCAGAAACTAAACCCTGCAGATTTCCCACTGTGCATTTTGTGGCATTTTGTTAACTCTACTGAACACCTCATTGGCCTAGGAATCACAGAGAATGTCTCTCAGGTAAGAAAACTAAAAAATTATCCCTATAAGGATGAAGACAATGAAATCAAATGCAAATCCTATATTAGGTGTTTATAAAATGTTGGTAAGCCTGCATTGACTGTATATGGATGACGGAGGGCTTAAAACAAATTAGTTAAAATCTAAGGAAGCTTTAATGCAATACATAGTGCTGAACTATGTTGTACTGTAACACTTATACAACTTGTGTTTCTTATGTTATAAGCCAATATTAACCAGAACTTTTAACTGGGCCCTTAGTCTAAGGAAATTTGACTTATCCTTCAACTGTCTCTGGACAAAATAGAACAGCAATTTCTTTGGACAGACACTGTGAGGAGAAGCTGAGGGACAGCATCTAGTTCAGCCTGCAGCAGAGACAACTTTGGGGGGCCTGACACCAGTCCCCCAGCACCTGCTTGCAGAGTCAGCAATTTGAGAGAACTGGGCTTTTCACACTAGTGCATGGCAGAAGGATGAGAGACAATGGGCAGAAGTCAAAATAAAAGAGGTTCCATCTGGGGTTAAGGAATCCCTTTGTCACCCTGAAGACAGTCAGGCAGTGATTCTGGTCACCCAGAGAAGCTGTGCAGTCTCTGTCCTTATTCAAGCGTTGACTGGACAAAGCCCTGAGCAAGCTGGTCTAAGCTCCCACCTGAGCCTGCTGTGACCAGAAGGTTTGACTGAGACCTCCTGAGCTCCGCTCCAGCCTGGGTGATGTAGATATCCCATGTCATGGACTCTACAATTCAGTTTTACTTTGGTCTTCAGTGATCACTACACTGTTCTGTATGTCATGAACTTACTGAAAAAAAAAAAAAAGCCATAAATCCTTTGGGAAACATGGGATGTATTTTGTCCCCTCTGGAGCTAACAATGCAGTACTTTTCCAAATGCATTAACCAAGTACTTCAGAGCTGTAGCAGAGTTTCCAGTTGGAAACTCTCTCAAGTTTTCCAACTGTTCAATTTTGGTTTTCAATCTCATGTGAACTCTACCATGTCAGTCCACCTCAGCTGCAATTAAAAATATCCAAAATAGTTAGCTAAAAATAATATTTTCTCATTCTGTAGTACTCCAGGTGACATTAAAGACACAATGTCACTGAAGATTAGCACCACAATTGAGGAAGTATTGTCTTGAGTAATTAAAATTTAATACTTTCTAGATTGGACACTTAAACCAGCAATATTTCTTTGAAATTATTGGAAACATGAACAGAAGAAAAGCATATATTTTCTATAAGTTCTATGTGTAACAAAGTAGGCATCACAGCCATTCCTTTGGTTTCAAACACTGTGAGTGCACAGCGCACTGTTGAATTTTCCTTCAAAAAACCAACAAGCAGCACTTTACCTTCCCAAGAAATGTAAGCTTTTTCAGAATAAATAAATTAATCTCTAATACTGTAGTCTGAGGGAAAAATGAGGTGGATGCATGAAATATTCTGGATGCATTTTATTTGGCTTGCAGTTTTTGTTCTAAACATACCAAATTTTTTATTTACTCTGAGATGTCCTTCGGTTGAGAGTATTTGAACTAAAAACATTAGCAGAAAATTAATCATAATACAAGTTAAAACACATAAATAAATTACCTTTTAGGCTACAGTTCTAGTACATTCCGACGAGCATCCAAAAGCACAATTCATCATTTATTTAACTTACTTGCAAATGCTATGTAATTGCTGCCAACATTTTTTCTCCTACTAGCACATTAAGAAGATGAGATTGTTGGCCAATAAATGCTGATACCTTCCCTCTAGCATTTTCAGTCAGATTTGTTAAAAACATGTCATGACTACTTTCAGCTGAGGATACCAGCAGACTCAACAAGAAGGTATGGGTTTTGGTTTTGCTTTGTTGGGTTTGTTTCCTTAAAAAGCTGTTCTGGCTCTGGAGACCCAATATCCACAACAATTGCTTAAAGGTTCAGAAATCTTTATAAGTATTACTTTAGTTCTCTTTTTTGAGGAATTTGAAGAAGTGACAATTGTTACAGAAAGCTGTCCCCTCAGATTAGGAGAAGTTCATGTTTTCCACACCACTGCACCAGTTTAGGGTAACAAATTGAGGAGCATTAATTTCAAAGTAATCTGAACCAAATATTCTAAGAAGTTTAGATGTAGCATAGACACATAGGTTTAATTATATTGCACGGAAGTTGAAGATTGGACAACATTATTTTGTGAAAGACTAGAACTCCACCTTACATTATATCATTTTTCTAAGTGGACACCAAGAAGAACATTTCCATCACCCATGTATTGTGTCTGAATAAAGGATACTCCATGATGCAATATATTTTCATCCTACAGAAATTAACTTGGTATATTTCCAAGGTCCTTTGTTTTGGTAGCAGCTATCCATTTGTCTCAATTAAAACAATCTGTCAGGATTTCTGAGATGTCTTGTGCATATGGAAAAAATTTTTAGTAATCTATATTTAAATAGCTATAAGCTTTCTTTATTCTACAAACCCTAGTTTTCAATTAACAAAATATTAATAGATTTTCAACATTTGCAAAATCCTTTTCATACCAATTTTGGTTGAAATTTTCCATTAGAATTCTACACTCTCACTGATCACCTCAATATCTGTTAGTCTTCCACATAAGTAAGCCTTGGAGAAGCAAAAAGTTTCCTCCACTAAATTAATTTCAAGAAGACTTTTCCAAATATGTTTATTGAACTTATGTAGTGGCAGCTTGAGCCTTAACAGTGAGTTTTAAATCTGTATACAGTTATACTGATGAAATTTTTAGTGATTTTTCAATTTTATTAATTAAAACAGTGTTTTTCTTAAAATTTCTTTCAGCATTCTATCCAGTGGGATATGTAACTGATAACAGACTTTACTGAGCTGTAATCTTTATTTCCAGAATCATGTCCTACAACCATCTCAATTTCCTGAATATGACAAAATCTGTCATTTTTACTGCATTCATAATGAACACTGTTCACACTCTGTTTGTATCATACCCACAGGATTCATTGAACTGTCATATTTTAATCAGAGTTGTTTACTGAGACTGTCATGTATTGATGTAAACTACTAAAGCCTTTTAAAGTCTTGCTAATTCTAATTTTTGTCAAGGTGCATCACACTTTTAGTCACACTCTAAGCTTTCTGTAATTGCTACCAGTCAGGCTTCTTGAGAGTCTCTGGTTTTCCTCAGAATTTTTGACTAGGTTTCTGTGAAGTGCTCTTGTGAAGCAGTTGGCTCTCTTCTCTTTTAACCTAGATGGAATGAATAACTGTATAAAGTAAAATAAAATAGAAAAAATTAAACACCTATCTGTCAATATTGAGGTGGTTGGTTTTGTGGTATATTTGAATCTTTTTTATTTCAATCTATTTTCCATAAGAAATTGACTGCAGTTGAAAACTTACTCACCTGTAAGTGATCATCAAATCTCCCACTGGTTTCAGTGAGAAAACTTTTCTATTCTCTGGAAACTTCAGTCAAGTCACTGATATTTTCAGCTGCCTAACAGGAAACAAAGTGAGGAAAATCTTGTATAACACAAGTCCTGAAGAACTTGCCGATGTATACCAACATGAAGTAGCTTGTTGTTTACATATTGCATTAGTTAATCAAGTTTGAGTTTGTTAATAAATGGCTGAAATGGTGAAAGCTTCCATGCTGGTGGAAGCACAGTCAGATTTTCTTCTGATTTTTTAGAAGAAAGCTGAGGATCTAGGCCATCCTACACTCACGTCTTGAAGTGGAGGATTCATGTGTTGGAATTAGGGATCAAGAGATGTGTGAAGTAAACACATCTTGCCAAGATGGTAATGGATAGGGCAAAGCAAGGCAAAACTTCAGTAGAAAATAGCCATGGAGATCAAAATCAGGCCTCAGGTAGAGGACAGCTAGTCAGTCACCACTCTACAAACATTTGGAAGGGTGCAGTGAAGTCTAGGAATATAGGAAATTGCCAAGAGGAAGCAACATGGCTTGAGTCTGAAAGGCAATTATCCAGATTACACAGGATCACAAGGAGATAACAGACAAGGAGATTACATAGGATCACAAGGAGATAACACGCTTTGCTGTGGCGTCTCTTGGAGAAAGCAAAGTCTCATGGAGTGAGCAAGTGAATAACTGATACTACAATAAAATGGCACCATGATGAAAATATAAAAAGGAGAAGCTAAGTCAGAAATCAGAAGGAGCAAGAGCTGAGTTAGAGGAGAGGGAAATGCTGGAATGCTGCACTGTGTGATCAGGTATCTTCTGTTGACAAGTCCAGGTATTGTATTTGCTTAGTGCCCTGTTGACACGTTGGAGGAACAGCTTCTTCACACTTAGATTGACAGTTAGGTTTGCCCAGTGCTTGTGCCCCACTGCATCTGGAAGGAGACTCTGGAGGCAAGGTGAACCTGAGTCACCATGGCCATAGCTGTCTGTGCCCAGATTGCCCCAGCAGCTGCAGCCTCAGACAAAGCTTGCTGTTTCAAATGTTCACTAAAAAGGGAAGCATTCTGTCTCTTTGTCATGTCTGAAGTGTACTTTAACACACTGAATAGACAAAAATGCTATTTTAAACCTCATGATACACAGCATGTAAAACTGCATGTTGCTGTATCGTGCCACTAGCTAACTTACTAGATATTAGGCTTATTACTTAGCTCAGAGCTGCCTATAGTAAATTATGCTGGGCAGTCAGTAAATGTAGCATGAACAGTGTTATGCTTCTTTCTTTTATCATACTTTCTTCCTTACCAGTCCACAAATAGGAATCCTTCGCTGAGTCCTTTCTGATTTGAGATATCATGATTAGTTGAAGCAGCATTAAAAATTACAGTAGGAAAATTTCCTCTGGTTGTTTTTCTAGCCCATTTTTTAAACACTGAAAAATCACTGTGCTTCCTGCATACTAGCAATATGTCCAGAGACAGTAAAGCAGTTGAAAGTGAACACAGTGCAGTAGTTACATGGATGATCGTTCATCACAGCCTGAAGAAATACCAAAGGCTTAAGAACTAACGGGTCAATGAGACTCTGCTATTCACACTGACAGATGACTCCAAACTATAAAACTGTGTAAGGATAAATAACTGATGGAACAGAGCTGATCTTTGAGATGGTCAAACCGATACACACATTAAGTTATGCATTTCTGTCAGTTTTTAAGACTGGGGGAAAAAAAAAAAAGGAAAAGTTTATATTTACTTGATTCAGATTCTGCCCTAGCTTCTGCATATATCTCCTAAGATAGCTAGCTAGCATCTCAAACATTTTCCTCTCTTTTTCTACTGGCTGGATGGCCGCACTCAGA
>NW_010250639.1:53790-68764 GCF_000690775.1 Eurypyga helias | reverse complement strand
CCCCTCCCTCCCCCCGAATCCAGAAGCTGAGAGCGGGGAGAAAAAAATTCCAACCCCTCCTACCCAGAGCAATTTCCCTGACAAGAGACGCTACTTCTCTGCTAATCACCTGTCACAAGGTCTGAAGAAAGACCGTGCTGCCGCGTGAAGCAAACCCCACATGGTGCCGGCAAAAAAATAGCGCTGCTGGAAGGAACCTCCGAGCCGAACCTGCAAATGCCTTCCAGGTCACCCCTACCCTTTCTGGCTATCGGTGCCGCCGGCACAGGGGTGATGCTGACCATTCAGCTTGATGTATTATGGAATGAAACAAAATCTTATAGACTGGAACCAGGACATTATCCACCCCTTGTTTCATACCATTTACATCAGGCTCATGCCCCAAGCTATTCCATTAATAGCCTAACCTCTTTTCCCATCCCATCCCACAAAGGTATCATTCCTTTAGTATACGGACCATCTTGGCAAAATGTCCATTAATCTATGAGTTCAGGTTCCATCAAGTGTGGGGGTCACTCAGGACAGGAAAAAGTGGAAGGGGTGCGTGGGATCGTTGGGCCCTGAAGGCAGCTCAGGCCAGGTCACTGCTGCGCTTCTGGCAAGGCTGGACCTCTGTCGGGTGGGGTGGTTTCTGCCATAGTGATTGCCTGTAACATAAAGCTCAGAACAGGGGTTAGTGGCAGCAATTGATGTCCCTCATACACTGTAACTCATGGGCTATTTTCTCCCAGAATCAAATCCCCCTGAGGCACACAGCAGACTTCCCCATCTTCTCTCATTACCCATCATGTGCACCCAGGTCCTTAAGCAAAAGCAACCCCACGGATGGGTTTGCCTTTGCCTGAGGTGGGAGTAATGCAAACTTTTTTCCCCAGCATAGTTCTAGAATGCACTACAGGGACTTTATCTCCTCCTACAGTCCATAGAAGGTTTGAGCATGGCGGGGCCAGCTCGATTGACGGATCCCTAGTATTAACCAACCAAGTGGCCTTTGCCAAGTTGGCATCCCAGTTCTTGAGTGTTCTAGTCCCCATTGCTCTCAGAGTGGTCTTTAACAGCCCGTTGTACCACTCGATCTTCCCTAAGGCAGGTGCACGGTAGGGGACGTAGTACACCCACTCAATTCCATGTTCTTCAGCCCAAGTATCTATGAGGCTGTTTCAGAAATGAGTCCCATTATCTGTTTCTTTTTTTTTCTTGGGTGCCATGTCAGCACAGGACTTGCCTTTCAAGGCCCAAGATGGTATTTTGGGCAGTGGCATGGAACAGAGGATATGTTTCTAGCCACCCCGCAGTTGCCTACACCATTGTGAGAACATGGTACTTGCCCTGGCGGGTTTTTGGGAGGGTGATGTAGTCATCCTGCCAGGCCTGCCCATACTTACATTTCAACCATCGCTCCTCCTACCAAAGCAGCTTTACTTTCTTTGCTTTTTTGATTGCAGCAAATGTCTCACATTCATAACCTGAGCAATGGCATCCATGGTGAAGTCCACCTCTCGGTCACGTGCCCATCTGTACGTGACATCTCTCTCTTGGTGACCCGAGGTGTCATGGGCCCACCTAGCCATAAACAGCTCACCTTTATGTTGCCAGTCCAGATCTACCTGAGCCACTGCAATCTTAGTAGCTTGATCCACCTGCTGATTGTATCAATGTTCTTCAGTGGCTCGATTTCTGGGCACGTGGACATTGACGTGACACACTTTGATGACCAGGTTGTCTTGATGGGAAGCAATGTCCTGCCACATCGCAGCAGCCCAGATGCATTTGTCTCGGCGCTGACAGTTTTCATTGCTGCTCTGTTTCCACTGCTGTAGCCACCCCCACAGGGCATTTGCCACCATCCATGAGTCAGTGTAGAGGTAAAGCACTGGCCATTTCTCTCATTTAGCAATGACCAAAGCCAGCTGTGTTGCCTTTACCTCTGCAAACTGACTCGATTCACCTTGGCCTTCAGCAGTCTCTGCAACTTGGCATTTGGGATGCCACACACCAGCTTTTCACCTCCGATATTTCTCTATAATGGGGCAGGACCCATCAGTAACAGGGCACATTCCTTCTCATCTTCCACCAACTGGTTGTACAAAGGGTCTTCTTCAGCCCGTGTCACCTCGTCGTCTCGTGACATTCCAAAATCTTTGCCCTCCGTCCAGTCCATGATCAATTCTAAGATTCCTGGAGAACTGGGATTCCCTATGTGTGATCGTTGTGTTATCAGGGCAACCCACTTACTCCATGTAGCATCAGTAGCATGATGAGTAGAAAAGACTCAGCCTTTGAACATCCAGTCCAGCACTGGTAGTTGAGATGCCAGTAGGAGCTGTACTTCAGTTCCAACCACTTCTGAGGCAGATCAAGTTCCCTCATAAGCTGGAAGTATTTCTTTTTCAGTTGGAATGTAGCGGGCCTTGGATCCTCTGCACCCTGGCTCCAAAATCCTAGGGGATGATCTCGGATCTCCCTGGATCTTTCTGGCACAGGCTCCAGGTAGGGCCATTCTCCCCGGCTACAGTGTAGAGCACATTCTTTACCTCTGGCCCTGTCCGGACTGGTCCAAGGGCTACTGCATGCACAATCTCCTGCTTGATCTGTTCAAAGGTTTGTCGGTGCTCAGGGCCCCATTTAAAACTGTTTTTCTTACGAATGTCTTTGCAGAGAGGGCTTACAATTTGGCTGTAATTTGGAATATACATCTGCCAGAAACCCAGAACGCCTTGGAAAGCTTGTGTTTCCTTTTTGCTCATTGGTGGGGACATAGCTGTTATTTTCTCAATCACATCCATTTGGACCTGGTGACATCCATCTTGCCATTTTGCTCCTAGGAACTGGATCTCTGGTGCACATCCCTTCACCTTATTTTGCTTTATGGCAAAAGCGTCTTTCAAAAGAATTTGGATGATCTTCTCTTTCTAAATAAATTCATCTGCTGCGTCGCCCCATATGATAATGTCATGAATGTATTGCAGATGTTCTGGAGCTGAAACGTCTTCCAGTGCAGTCTGGATCAGTCTATGGCAGATGTTTGGACTGTGCTTCCACCCCTTGGGCAGTCGATTCCATGGTGTATTGGATGCCCCTCCAGGTGAAAGCAAACTGGCATACACTCTGCTGCCAAAAGAATGCAGAAAAAGGCATTAGCAATGTCGGTCGTGGCGTATCACTTGGCTGCCTTTGACTGCAGTTCGTACTGGAGTTCCAGCATGTCCAGCACGGCAGTACTCAGTGGTGGTGTGACTTCATTCAGGCCACAATAGTCCACTGTCAATCTTCATTCTCCATCAGGTTTACACACTGGACAGATGGGGCTATTAAAGGGTGAGCATGTTTTGCTGATCACTCCTTGGCCCTCCAGCTGACAAATCAGCTTCTGGATGGGAAACAAAGAATGTCGGTTGGTATGATACTGTCGCCGGTGCACTGTTGTGGTAGCAATTGGCACCTGTTAGTCTGCAACATTTAGCAGTCCCACAACAGAAGAGTCCTGTGAGAGACCAGGCAAGGCAGACAGCTGCTCAGTTTCTTCAGTCTCTATAGCAGCTATCTCAAAAGCCCACCAGTACACTTTCAGGTCTCTCAAGTACCCTCTCTTGAGATGGTCTATGCCAAGGATGCACTGGGCATCTGAGCCAGTTACAAGTGGGATGTTTTCTCCACACCATCCCAGTCAGGCTTATTTCAGCCTCCAACAGAGTCACTTGTTGAGAGTCCCCAGTCCCCCTACTCATGTCCTCTCCATGGTCTCTCAGGTAGAACCCAGGGTACCCTGTGAAAGATAACTTTTTTATTCCCATCTTAGCTGACTGGAACATTTGCTTTTGATAGCGGAGACACTGGCCCATGGAGGTGGGGAGCAGAACATCTCCTCTTGGAGTTCCTTAAACTCTTGAGACAGTCTCTCCGCAGCCGAGACACAGGCATGTATGGGGGAGGAGAGACTTTCCTTGTATTCTTGGGATCAGCAAATCATCTTGTCTTCAGCTGGAGCCTCATCCTCTCTCCAAGTTATTACTGAGAGCACACTAGAATATGAGGGTGGTGCACTCTGCATTAACTTCTGCCACATGGGTCTAGTGCAGGAAACTTCATCTGGGTCAGTACATGCTCGTGGGTTGTTTGGGTCCCAGTAAATGATCTCCAGCACCACTAGTTCTCCTAGGTACTGGATGCCTTTCTCCATACTGGTCCGTTTGCATAGCTGTTGTGCACACTTTCTCTAAAAGGGTACCTCTCCTTCACACTGGTCAGGAGTCATTTCCAGAGGCTGATGTTTTGTGGTCTACATCTAATTTCTTTATCAATGCCCCCTTCTCTGGCAAGAGACCCCAGCTGTTTAGCCTCTCTCCCCCATCTAGCTCCATACTGCTTGCCCCATTATAGAATCACAGAATGGTTTAGGCTTGAAGGGACCTTAAAGACCATCTAGTTCCAACCCCCTGCCATGAGCAGGGACACCTTCCACTAGACCAGGTTGCTCAAAGCCTCAGCCGGCCTGGCCTTGAACACTCCCAGGGATTGGGAAGTCACAACTTCTCGGGGCACAACCTGTTCCTTTGCTTCACCACCCTCACCATGAAGAACTTCTTCCTGATATCTAATCTAACCCTCCTCTGCTACAATATGAGGCTGTTTCCTCTGGTCCTATTGCTTGTTACTTGGGAGAACAGACACCAACTTCCCTATACCCTCCTTTCAGGTAGCTTTAGAGAGTGACAAGGTCTCCCCTCAGCCTCCTCTTTTCTAGGTTAAACAACCCCTGTCATCTCAGCTGCCCCTCATGGGACTTGTTCCATCTTTGTTGCGATTTTCTGGACACTCTCTAGCACCTCACTCTTTCTTGAAGGGAGGAGACTGAAACTGAAAGAATTTCAAGGTGTGGCCTCACCAGTGCTGAGTACAAAGGGGCAATCACTTCCCTAGTCCTGCTGGCCACACTGTTTTTGATACAAGCCAGGATGCTCTTGGC
The DNA here is from genome assembly GCF_000690775.1 of Eurypyga helias. Classification (NCBI taxonomy): domain Eukaryota; kingdom Metazoa; phylum Chordata; class Aves; order Eurypygiformes; family Eurypygidae; genus Eurypyga; species Eurypyga helias. The sequence goes on along the minus strand of NW_010250639.1, from coordinate 63,798 downwards.
CTTCTTGGCCACCTGGGAACATTGCTGGCTCCTGTTCACCTGGCTGTCAACCAACACCCCCAGGTGTTTTTCCACTAGGCAGCATTCCAGTCACACTTCCCCAAGCCTGTAGCGTTGATTGGGGCTATTGTGACCTACGTACAGGACTTGGTACTCAGCCTTGTTGAACCTCATACAGTTGGCCTTTTCCCACCAATCCACCTGTCCAGATCTCTTTTAAGAGCCTTTCTAATTATTTTCTTCTCTGCCACCAAGGAGGTTCACCATGTTCACTTTTCTCTAAAGATTTATTTGCTAATTACTCACTAATTAATTAAAAGGTTCATTCTTTAAAAACAAATAATATTCTATGCCTCTATTTTCTGTTTTGTTCATCTAATGATTTACTGGAAGTTACTGAGAAAATTTAGAGAAAGTGTTGTTGGTTGCTTAGATCCAGCCATCAGGAAAAGACCATGTGGCTGCTCACTCACTCCTCGGAGGGATGGAGAGGAGAAAATATAGGGAAATTTTCATGGGTCAAGGCAATGACAGGGAGGGAATCACTCACCTGTTATAGTCATGGACAAAATAGACTCGACTTGGGGAAGAAAAAACAATTTAAGCACTTACCAATCAAAATCAGAGCACGGCAATGAGAGGCAAAACAAAACATATCTTAAAAACTCCCTTCCCTGACCCCTCCTTTGTCCCCAGGTTTGTTGCCAATTTTTCTATGTCCTCCAACCCAGCAGTGCAGGGGGACAGGAAATATGGGTTTTTTTCATCAGGTCACCACACATTGTGTCTGCTGCTCCTTCATCTTCGGATGGGAGAACTCCTCACACCCCTCTCCTGCTCCAGTGTGAGATCCCTCCCATGGGAGACAGTCCTCAATGAACTTCCCTGTCATGGTCCTTCTCATGAGCTGCAGGTTTCTTCTCTAACTGCTCTAGCATGATCCTCTTCTATGGGCGTGTGGTCCTTCAGGAGGGATTGCTTCAGTTTGGGCTTCCCGTGCCATCACAGGCTTCTTTGGGTGCAACCACCTGCTCCAGCATGGGACCCTCCCCGGGCTGCAGGCAGGTGTCTGCTCCCCTGTGACCCTCCATGGCTGCAGGGCTGAAGCTGAGAGGAACCTCTGCTCTAGTGCACCTCCATCACAACTTTCTTCACTGACTTTTGATGTCTTCCTTGTCTCTCTCACATCCATGTCCTGTCTCCTACTCCTCTCTCCACACTATTTCTGCTTCCACTGCTGGTTCTCTTTATGTTTTCCTCTCTTAAACATGTCAATACCCAGAGGCACTCACTGGCTCAGTCATAGCCAGGGGCAGGTCCAACTTGAAGCCAAAGGAGTTTCTAGCAGCTTCCCACAGGAGTCATCCCTGTGGCTCTTCCCCTACTACCAAAACACCACCACCACAGAAACTCACCACAGATAAATCACACTCCAGCTGAGAAAGCAAGTAAGCTTCTGTATTAAAAGAAATCCACTTCTTTCCTCGTGAAGCAATTTGTTGCTGTATTCTGGATGGACAGGAGAGACACTGGGAGTTAATCATGCATTCGTTAAGGCAAACAGGAGTACCTAGCAATTCTTGGTGTTAAAGATGATCAGTCCTGACAAAAGCTATGGTATGAAGAGAAATGGCTGTATTGGAAGAACTGGAAGAGGAAAAGCAAACAGGGTTGAACAAGTATGCCACAGGGAAAATGAGTAGTGTCAAAATTAGATGTAATTCCATGCTTGAAAAAACACTGTGATTTAAAATGCTGAAACGGAATGAAAAATGAAAGTGACCTAGGCTAAAGGTTAACTTCCAAAAATAGGTTAAACTTCCAAATACAACTGAACATTTATGCATGCATGTACAAAAATTTCAACCATAAGTACAGGTTTTATTGCTATGATATAAAAAATACCAAACAAAAAAAACCCCCAAAAATACAACCAAAAAAACCTGCCCATAGTCTGAAATAAAGCAATAAATGCATCAAAAAATTTATTTTGTTTGGGAAATGACATTTTGCCACCCTTAGGTATAGAAACTTCAGGGGAAAAAAAAAAAAAAGACACACATTCATTTACCTGACAGATAAACAAATGTTAAAGTTTTGCCATTACTTCACCCAAAAATACCTAAACTTTTTTGTAGGCATTGCAGAAAGCAGTAAATCAAAGTATTGCTGTGACCTGACACAGCTTACTCTTAGAATTGTGACACCAGATTATCATCCCATTCTGAGGTGGTGCATCTGTAGAGTATGCTACAAAGTTTCACAAGAGTTGAAATACATATGTATTCTAACCAGCATCTTTCATTTCAGGAATCTTATTGGTGTATTTTGCTATAGTGATAAATAGAAAAAATTGCTTTAGAAAAAAATGATTTTATTTTGAAATTTAATTTGAAATTTTAACTTCTCTATCAGAAACATCTATACGATTAAAAAAAAAGTATTTTTATCACAGAAGTATAAAATATCCTCTGAATTCCTGTCTTAGGTGTTGATTTGAATTTAGAATAGTGGATTGGAAATGAAAAATAAAAATTACCTAGGCTACAAATCAAACTATTTTTGTCAAGTTTTATCCTCAATGTGGTTAAAAAAATATGTATTGAAAAAAATAAAAAAAGAAATAGAGGAGGACTAAGGGAGAAGATAGCCATTTTATACTTGTACATATACCACCACAAGAAACATATGAATGCACTTGTAGGAAAAACTTATATGAAACACTTGATTAACATTTGTTCAGTTAACGTATTTTACTGATTAAGTATTAAGACAATATGTGTTTGAAGTTTTCTTAACAATTCTAGTCTTCTGGAAGTAATCAGACAGCTGTATCAAAAATCTAGGTGTATTTGGGTTTTTTTGTTGTTTGTTTGCTTACTTTTTTTCTTGCAGCTTATTCAAACCATAAGTGCAGTAGACAAAGATGACCCTCTTGGTGGACAAAAATTTTTCTTCAGTTTAGCAGCTGTTAACCCTAACTTCACTGTTCAGGATAATGAAGGTAATATTCATGGCTGTTCCAGGGAAGGAGTTTTACCTTTACTGTCTATCTAGTATAAATTCTTGAAATTTATTTGCTTTTGTTGTCTATCAATATGTTCAGAATGTATTAAGGTTGCTACTACCAAGAATAAAAATTTAACCTGAATATTTGTGATTTAGGGCTACTATATTTTTATCTGCGTAATGGAGACAAAAATTAACATGAAAATAATGTGATCAAATAATAAATTAAATCAGTATTTTTTTTTTTTTTTTTTTGGGGTGGGGAGGGATTAATAGCCAAATGAAATGCTTGACTAGAAGAGAAAAAAAGGTTTCAAACATGGATTCAGCTAATGAGTTCACATTCTGTTTTGCTCCTTTCCGACCATTAATGAAAATAATGGTTCTGAGTGCATAGCCACTTTGGCTTGTCTTTTGGTCCTTTGTCAATCTTTCTTTATCAGAGAAAATTTTCAGAAGATTCTGTTAGGGAAGAGGAACTATGTAACGATTTTGACCTTAATTATCAGTATGACTAACTGTGAAGACTTTACATTACAGAAGAAATAAATGAAGGGGGACACAGTATCTGCCTTTAAATGTGTTAAAGGCATAAAAACAATGGACATAAACCTCTTTATCCTGATGAAGAATTCAGAAAGTAATAGGCTGCAAAGAACAGCATAAATAAATCTTAACAGTATGGAAATTGAAGAATGGGAATCAAATTGTTTCGGTACTTTACAAAATCCCCAGCAGCAGAGCTATTTAAAGACCCATCAAACCTGTAGATTTTGATGTGTGAAAACAGATAGCATACAAATACTCAAAATTAATGAAGGAACATAATAAATGGAAACTTTGTGTTTCACTTCATGGAGACTATGAAAAAGATATTAAATTATATATTTTAAATAAAGAGGATATACTGTTGACTAGGTCCTCAGTGTATAGTGGTATAGACCTTTCTATTTCTTTTCTCTCTCTTATTATTTTATTTCTTTTTGTACATGAGTTATTTAAATTCATCTTGAAGTCAGTTGGCAAGATAGCTAAGCACTTACCTCAAGAGATTCACATGTATGATGAAAATTAAGTTTTCCTTCTAATGGAGAGTAAATCTGTATTTCTTCTCTTTTGGACTAAAAGCTCAAGCTTTTACTAAACCAATAAGTCTATGGTTGCCTCACACTCTAGTATTGTGGACCTAACAATGGAATAAGTAGTCTCTCACTGTTACGCATTCGTTTCCTTCCTTTCCTTCCCTCTGGCTACTCAGTGAACAGCTTTTGATGCTAAAGTACACGGCATACAATTAAGCTTTTTCTGCTACAAATAGAGTTTGGTAAATTCACTTCTCAACACTGTGCAGGAATACCTACTCTCTTTCACATTTTCTGAATTCCTAAGGCAATTTTTATACCAAAAAATTCTACTCCATCTGCTAATGTACATAATTTATTGTTCTACAGTATGTTGAAAGTGTTTTGGTGTGGAAAATCTCGTATTGAGTTTATAGATACTATTCCCATGGGTGTTGTGACAAAAGATCCATAGAAAGAATCTTTCAGAACAGAGTACGCGTTGAACAGCATGAAGCGGCCACTTCATTTCAGGGCTTCAGCCCTCAGCTGCAACTATTCAACCACTTCATGCATTAATCTATAAAACATTTTAAGCTTTGAGAAATCCTCTTTTCAAATCACACTCGTAGGTGGTGCAGAGAAAAAGAAGCAGGCCAGATGTACATAAAAAATATAAATAGCTTTCTCATCGAATTGTAATGTCATTAGAAAAAAGAAACATAACACTATGATATCAGGAACAGGTTCAAAACGTTATCAGTGATGTAAAATATGATTGTTTGCATGTACTATAAACTATAAATTTTTTACCATGTACTCTACAACTGTATATTTTAATCAATCTAGATAACACTGCCAGAATTTTGACAAGAAGGAATGGCTTTAGTCGACATGAAATAAGTACTTATCTTCTACCAGTGGTGATATCAGACAATGACTACCCGATTCAGAGCAGCACGGGCACGCTGACCATTCGAGTGTGTGCCTGCGACAGCCAGGGGAACATGCAGTCCTGCAACGCTGAGGCCTTGCTCCTCCCTGCTGGCCTCAGCACAGGGGCACTGGTTGCCATTCTCCTCTGCATCATTATCCTGCTAGGTAAGAAAAAGAATTGCATCTTGCCCCCCATGAACAAAATGTTTCAGGCCTGGGTCATTTTGAAAACTATGCAGGTTGGTAAAACTAATGATCAGGGATTTAGCAATAAGAATTTAATTGCAACATAAAACAAACAGGAAAAAAAAGAAAAAAAGGACAAAACCCATTTGTCTGGGAATTGGACATTGTAAATAAGAATTCAAGTCCCCAGGCTGTTAAAAATATCACTGTGCAACCAGAAGGTCATTTCTGTTCTTTTGTTAAGTTCTCCCTAAAGATCAAAGTGGAGGAATAGCATAATCAAAATCACTTTAATGCCTTCCATTTTCAATTTTTTTGAGGGAATGTCTCTTAAATTTAAATAGCTATCTAAAGTCAACAAGCAATATACAAGTGTATATTTCACACAGCATATGCAGGAAATAGTATTTTTATTATATTATAGCACTGCCTTTCCAGAGTTTTCTGTGCCGTGATATTAAAATTTAAAAAAAAAAAAAGTTTTGTAAAGCCTCTATTTTTTAGGTTTCAGAATACCACTTACCTATAATTCACCTCAAAACCAGTTTTTAAGAGTATACTTTGAGCTTAAAAAAGAGAAAATATCTTCAGAATAGATCTGGCTATTTTAAAACTCATTAAAATTACAGAAAGATCACATAGACAAGCTCATGGTTCTGTAAAGCAGAGCACACAATGTACAGGTATTTAGCACATTTTGATATAGACCTTACTGTGATACTATAATACAGACAGATATGTTCATTCATTTATCAGAGAGAAATGAATTGCTGGAATTTACCTGAAATAAAGCCCTTTTACCTGGTGGGCTTACTACCAAAGATGTTATGTAGAGATCTTTACTCATTCTTCGTTTCTTTCTCTAAGTTATAGTGGTGCTCTTTGCTGCTCTGAAGAGGCAACGAAAGAAGGAGCCTTTGATCCTCTCTAAAGAGGACATCAGAGACAACATAGTGAGTTATAACGATGAAGGCGGTGGAGAGGAAGACACCCAAGCCTTTGATATTGGCACACTGAGGAATCCTGCAGCTATTGAAGATAAGAAGCTTCGACGAGACATTATCCCTGAAACGTTGTTTGTACCACGGAGGACTCCTTCAGCACCAGATAACACAGATGTCCGAGATTTCATTAACCAAAGGCTAAAAGAGCATGATACTGATCCTTCTGCACCTCCGTATGACTCGCTGGCGACGTATGCCTATGAAGGAAATGATTCAATCGCTGAATCCTTGAGCTCCTTAGAGTCGGGTACTACCGAAGGAGACCAAAACTATGATTACCTCCGAGAGTGGGGCCCTCGGTTTAATAAGCTAGCTGAAATGTATGGTGGAGGGGAAAGTGACAAAGACACTTCTTAACCTACAGTAGGCTACATTTTTGTTTCCTTGGAGCGGAAGTAATTTTACAGACACCTTCTGCACTCAACAGTATTTAACATTCAGGAAATTTTTCCTGCCACTCAGTACAATTGTTCCCTTTTAATTTCTTTTTTTAAAATTTGTCCATTAATGTCATTCATTCTTTCTAGTAGGATGAATTTTATTTAATCACCTTCCAAGAGCCAAAGCTATGGAAATTCAATGTTGTCCATTTTAGGAAGTAAAATAAACAGTATCTTACCTTCAGAAATTTGAACAGGGTGATAATCCCTTAAGCAACCTCATGTACAAGCCGCTTCTGTTAGGTACATGTCCTATCCTTGCAAGCGCAGCTTTTAAGATGGCGAAGAAGAAAAATCCACTATGTCCTGTTCTGTACATTAAAATTAAAACAAAATGTACATGTGGTGTTAATAAGTGTAATATGCAGCTGGTTTAAAAAGAAAAAAGTTTGTGCAACTTCATTTCATCAAATTCTACCTGCCAATGTTTTATATTTATATTTTTGTATTTATTTTTAAGAAATAAACCAGTTTTTACAACTATGTTGATATTTGCCTGCCTGTTCTGGCCAACAATTCCAGGCTTGAAGGGAACATGAAAATTCTTCACAGACAGCACAGCCAACTGCTAATACTTCCATGCTTCAGTATTCTTCATACACTTAACACAGTCTGAAGTGCTTGTGCTCAAAGAGAAAGGATCCAGTTTATTCTATTTGCTTTCTCACAAGCACTATTCCCTACAGTTGTCATGTTTAAGAGAAATCTTGTTTTATTTTTGAGCTGAACTAATGATATTCTGTTCTAGAAAGATGAACTACTAGTCTGTCTCAACTTGAATTACCTTATTCTGAACAAATGCTGGTACAACTAATCCATCCAAAGACACAGAATTAGTTTCAAAACTGATTTTAATCTATCTATAGTTCTCCATTTTGAATCATAATTGCATCAGTTACAGAGGTGATCTGTAACTGCAGTGGATAAAGTGTGAAAATTGTTTAAAAAACATTTTTAATGTCCATTCTTTTGAGAAGATAAATGATTTGATTACCAACCACTGTGTGTTGTACTGCAACCATCTGAGAGTAACCTAATCTCCTTAAAGTTGTCAGGTTGAAGGCTGACAAAGGGTCAGTAAAGATAGCACACACCCCTAATTTACAGTTTTCTGACAGCTTGGAAGTCTGGTAAAGGAAAACTGAGCAACTAGTCAACTGTAAAAGAAATCATACTTTAGTTATGAGAAAACAAAGTAGCCATCCCAAGACTTTTAAATGTGTCCCTTTTTTCTTTCAATCTTTCGATTACACAAATCTATTTAGTAAACAAGCACTGTGATTTTGAAACATTGCTAAGATTATATAATTTCAGAACAAAAGCAGGATCTCATAGGGCCTGTACTTACTTATTGTAGAAGAAACATATCTGAAGCATTATCCCTTCCCTGTCTCCCTGCCTTTTACTGGCATAAAACAAGATGCTGCAAATGTAATGGTCCTAAAACTGCAATTCTGCATTCAGTTATTTCTTCTCTCAGATATTTCTTCTCCTTAATGGAGAAATTAGAAGCTGAATATAGTGCCATCATGTAAACTATTTTTGAGCAACGGAGACCAAGTATTTACTGACTTGATATCCAGTTAAATTATTTGATCTATTGAGAAACTGTGAAGATTATGGATTTTTATTTTACTCAATACTTTTATTAATTAAAGAATATTTATATTCCTTAATAGAAAATAATTCTGAGAATAAAGAAACGTCTTAGGTATTCAGCATTACAAAGATTTGTAGTAGTTTTACAAACCATACAAAGACTTGATCTTCATAATGGTTATCTTGTGAAAAGGACCTACTTTTTTCTTTCTTCTTAATCTCCATTTGTCCTTCAACGTCATGTAATAGGAACAAACAAAATTAATCCTTTAAATAGCTAAAAGACACTCTTCAAATAGTGTTTTCTGTCAGCAGCAACACTGAGATCTATGACACCATACATATTTAACTGAGTATGTATTAGGACAGAAGATAAAAACCATCTGTACTGCAGCCTATTTTATCATTGTTAAAAATAAGATTTTGGTTAAATATGGCTATCCAACAATTTTACATATAACTCAGTAAGAATTTCTGTTTATTTTTCCAGAACAAAAAAACCAAACACTCAGAGTTCCCTCACTCCTTAAATAAATCAGAAAATCATAGAATCAGACTCAATTATTTTGATTTTCACTACAGTACTTATTTCTGAATAATAGCTGTGGAAATATTTGTTTATCACTACATTTAAAGAAAATTATTTTATAATTGTTCAGCAGAATCTGAACCTAATGTTTAAAATTTAATCCTGTATGCATTATTAAATAAAAATAGTAGTAGACATTGTGGAAGAATATAACAATATACAAACATACTACTAAAATTTTAATGTAAATATTATAAATGAAAATTAGTTTTACTCCTTGCCATATCCTTCAAGTTGTATTTTCCAGTATATTTTAGGAAAAAGAATCCATTTCAGAACTATAGGTGTCTGAATATGTTCAAATAGCATTTCACTGTACAAACATATAACATTTTAGTGTACAAATAACTCAGCCTAGGGGAAGTGAGCATAGGATGCGCAGTCACAGACAAATCATAAAAAAGCATTGAGGAAGACATAATTCACTGTCGTACCTAATTTATTTTAGGAACTCGATTTGAACAACTGAGCATAGCCCTTAATTCATGATTCAACATGTAGTCACAGACTAGCTCACAATGTTCTCCATGCTCTTACATACCACAGATGAGCATAACAGCTTACTCAAATGTAAGTTCATATACTAAAAAATTAAAAGCCATGAGTATCAGATGTCATGGAAAGGGGAAAAAAAAGAACCAAGGGTACTTTCTTATACCCTTGCAATAGTGAAGAATTGGAAAGTGAAACTCCAGACAATTCAAAGTGCAGAAAATGTAAAATTGGATACCTGCTTATACTATTAAGCCTAGCCACATAGAATTATATAAAACTTAATAAAATGTAACAACATGTAGTAAAAAAGGCCCTGATATTTTTTACACTGAGTAAATTTTCTACACATTCTTATAACAAAAATGCCACAGGACAACACAAAACAAAGAGAAAATACATCAATATTGCATTTCAGGTAGAACCTACAAATTACTTACAAGACAGACCTTATCAATGTTTAAAAATTGAGAAATACATCAAAACTATTGCAACAACTGGACACCCACTGGAAACAGTGAATTCTTACAGTCTGTTGCAAAAGAATGATTTTTTTTTTTTAAAAAAAGAATTTTGTGAAATGATGTGTGCACAAGATCTTATGTTAACAACTACAAAAATATTTAATGGGACAATCATAGAATGGTTTGGGTTGGAAGCGACCTTAAAGATCATCTAGTTCCAACCCCCCT
>NW_010250639.1:28779-53618 GCF_000690775.1 Eurypyga helias | reverse complement strand
CTATGTTTCTTCTAGTCTAAACCTCCCCACTTGTAATTTAAACCCGTTACCCCTTGTCCTGTCACTACAGGCCCTTGTAAAATGTCCCCTCCCTTTTCCCTTCAGGGAAAAGGTTGGTGGCAAGAATTGTCTAAGCAAACTAAAAAAAACCACAAACCAACAAACCCCCCACCCCCGCCAAAAAAAAAAAAAAAAAACACCCTAAAAACCACAAAACAACCCGTGGAATAAAACAAGCATCTAAATCAACAAAATTCTCACACTGCAAATCATCAGGTCAGTATCTACCAGCTTTCAGTCCTGTATATGCAGATGATTTTTCACTCATTCACTGTAACAAGATGTCACATTTTTGTCATTTCTGCTTCAACTGCATGCAATAGTTTGGCCTGGCACAGTAAGTATCAACTCTGTTGCTGTCTGTCAAGATTCTACTCTTCATTCTTCTTACTCATTGTCCAGTGTGACTGTATTGCCCTTGAATCAGATGTTTCTATAATGTTGAACTTTTGGGTTTTTGTTTGTTTGTTTTAATTCTTCTTATTTTACTTATCACAAAAAGTTGGAAGAAAAATAATCAGATTTACTATACTGCTTTCCTTCAAAACTCTTCTTATAATTTCCTTATACTGGAGAAACTACAAAAAAACCTGTTAAGGTCTACAGAGCTGCTCAATATGCTAATCACAAATGATGGAGACGGGTAAATCCAAGCATTGTTCCAGGTTGTTTCGGACTGCCTGACTCCAGTTCGTACTGAAGTTCTAGGATGTCTGGCACGGCAGCACTCAGCAGCCTGGTGATTTCATTCAGGTCACAATAGTCCAGTGTCAACGTCCACTTTTCATCAGACTTATGTACTGGGCAGATGGGGCTTTTAAAGGGTGAACAAGTCTTGCTGATCATTCCCTGGCTCTCCAGCCAACGAATCAGGGAGTGTCCATGTGATATACCTGCTGGTGCACAATTGTGGTGGCAATGGGAGCCTGTTGTTCTTCAACCCTCAGCAACCCGACAACAGAACGGTCTTCTGAGAGACCAGGTAAGTTGGACATCCATTTAATTACTTCTGTCTACCAGGCACCTATGCCAAAAAACCCACTAGTACCCTTTTTGGTCCTTGAAATACCTTCTCCTGAGATAGTCCAGGTTAAGAATACATGGAGCCTCTGGACCAGACTTAATGGGGTGCTTCTGCCACTCATTCCCACTTAGACTAACTTCATGTGAGTCTAAATGCTTGAATACATTTATCTGTTGAGATCCCACTCATCGTTCCAGAAGTATGAATGGATTCTTTCCCTTTCTAACTTGATGATATCAGGGTACACTCTGCCCCAGTGTCCACTAGAGCCTTATATTCCTGCATCTCTGATGTGCCATGCTATTGAAACCACACAGCCCAGCAATTCCAGTTGTCCCTTTCCTCCACCTGGCCTAAAGCAGGGCCTCCATAGTCAGAATCATAGAATGGTTTGGGTTGGAAGGGACTTTAAAGATCAACTAGGTCCAGCCTCCTTGCCATGGACAGGGACACCTTCCACTAGGTCAGGTTGCTCAAGGCCTCATCCAGCCTGGCCTCGAACACTTCCTGGGATGGGGCATCCACTTCCAGTGCTTCACCACCATCTGCATGAAGAACTTTTTTCTGATATCTAATCTAAATCACTTTCAATTTAAACCCATTACCCCTTGTCCTGTCACTACAGGCCCTTGTGAAAAGTCCCCTCCCAGCTTCTTTGTAGGTCCCTTCAGGTACTGGAAGGCTGCAGTAAGGTCTCCCTGGAGCCTTCTCTTCTCCAGCCTGAAGAAGCCCAATTCTCTCTGCCTTTCTTCATAGGAGAGGTGCTCCAGCCCTCTGAACATCTTCATGGACCTCCTCTGATCTTTCTCCAACATGTCCATGTCCTTATGTTGGGCGTCCCAGAGGTGCACACAGTACTGCAGGTGGGGTCTCACAAGAGCAGAGTAGAGGGGGAGAATCATCTCCCTTCACCTGCTGGCCATGCTTCTCTGGATACAGCCCAGGATACAGTTGGCTTTCTGGGCTGCCAGCGCACACCGCTGGCTCATGTTCAGTTTTTCATCCACCATTATCCCCAAGTTCTTCTCCTCAGAGATGCTCTGAAACCATTATCCATGCTGCCTATATTTGTACCCAGGACATAGTATTCATTACTCATTTTTGTGAATACGAGTCAGGAGTTTATTAAAGATCAGAACTTCTTCTCTGTCTGTGGGATTGCCTACTGAAAACTGAAGTAGTAGTTTTCATGGAAGAACTCCCTTGACTTGCTATTTCTCCTTGCAACTCATGTATCTGTGCCTCTAAGATTGAGGTAGATTTTCCATCCCATATCTTTATGTCCTCTCTGTGGTCATGCAAGTTAAACCATGGGGTGGTTTGTGGTGTGTACCCTCTGTATCTTTTCTCCTGAGCAGAAAAACACTTAATCCTAATTGCTGAGGTCTGTAAGGTGGGGAATAGGACCTATCCTCTTTGTGTTGCTGCACAACATGGGACAGTTTCAAGCTCAGTCCAAAGCTGAGATGAAGGAATAAGAGCAATTTTTTTTTTGCATGCCCAGAGCTGGGCAGCCAGTTAATCCACCGTTGGTCCCTCTCCACCTTTCCAGGTCATTACTGCCAATGAACTGGCATTCAATAATGGTGCACTCCATAAAACCTTCTGCCACATAGATTGCATGCACTTAACTTCATCTGGAAATCTGGCTAACTGCTTATTGTCCAGGTCACCAGCACAGCTAATTCCCTCAGGTACTGGATATTTCTCTCCATGGTGGTCCCTTTGCCTGGGTCATATATAACTTATTCCTTGAAATTCCTGGACAGTATAATATGATATTATTAGATACCATATTGTAGATATGGTACCATACTTGGATACCATACTTGTAGATGATACAAGTCCTTCATGACTGCCAGGAGTTGCCTCCAGAGGCTAAAGACTTGTGCCCCTTATCCAAACACTTTGTCAATGCCTCCTTCCATAGAAAGGTATCCTAGCTGCTTGGCTTCCTGTCTTGCTGAATGGCAGAATTCCAAGTAACAACACAGTCTTTATATATTAAGCTGGAGCATAATAGGATTTACTACATATATATCATAGTAACAACCAAAAGAAAGGAAAAGCAGAATAATGATGTACTAATTAGAAAGGAAAGATAAGCAGGATAGCAGTGCACCAGTTCATTACTGTAAAGCAAGACAGTGATTAAGAAAAGTATACATCACCAATTACCACTTCAAAACCACCATCCAGGGTCACAAATCAGCTGGGAAGCTCCATGGCAACAGGTGCCTGGAAAACTGCAGGAATTGGGAAAGTCCTATGCAGTGCATCCACCCATAGGTGAGGCTTCAGAAGTCAGCCCAAGGGTCTCCTACTTTTATAGCAAGCAGCAAACACCTTACATAAGCCTTTTTGGCAAAACCCTATGAACTTGTAGACTGTTATGTTCCCATAATCAATCCCACCTGGAACAATGGCCAGGTGCCCAGGATGAGACTGAGAATCAAGCCACATCTATTTGGCACACAATATGATATTGTCTGGATGTTTATGTTACCATTCATAGAGCTGGATAAGCATAGAAGCAGTAATCTATCATGAGCAGTAATCAACTATTTCTACTACATTCAGACCTGTGATTACTGGTCATGAGAACTATAAAACAAAGGAATTAATAAAGGCTAGTTGGGTGATCAAACACTGCAAGAGGTGTGCCCAGAGAGTTTGTGAAGTGTCCACCTGTGGAGACAGTCAAAACTTAACTGGACACAGTCCTGGACAGTCTGCTCCAGGTGACCCTGTTTGAGCAGGGAGTGTCAGACTAGATAATCTCAAGAGGTCCTTTCCAACCACAACAAGTCTGATTCATGCAAACCACAAGATTCTTGGCCTGCTCTCCCCTTCTGGGTGGCCCTCTTATAACAGAGGGGGCCACGCCTCGCAGGTCTCATATGGCGTGTGTTGCAACTGCTCAATGCCTCCTGCATTGCAGCCAACAGTGGAGCTAGAAGATCTTGGTGGCAACCACAGAGGCCAACCCAGTCTTGCCCTTGACTATGGTAGGAGGTGCTTGGCCAGCCCTAGTCCTTTCACCTGGTTCTCAATGTAGAGCTTCACCTGCCTCATCCAGTAACAAGTCACTATTGTGGCAAAGTACACACAGATGCGTATTAGCAGTGTAACTACAATTAAAGGATGGACTAATAACATTTTCCTGATATTGTGCAACCAAAACACAAGTAGCTGTTATGTTGACAAAGTGATTAGTATTAATAACAGAATGATTCTTTGAAACTGTTGTATATATTAGCTAAGGTTGTATTACCAATATTGCTATAATAATGAAAACCATAGGTATTATTACAACGAGACTCCTGTGTCACTCATGGAGAACACACATAAGAGAAAGGCTACAACATTTTATGGCACTAGCATTTGAGGGAGTTATATAGTCAGCATTAGTTCGGTATTACTTCTGTAACTGAAGGATTCCCACACAGTCACTCCAGGTGAAGAGGTCAAGTTCACTACTAGGCAGCATTGATTTGCTTTACAGGTGTAATCTTGTCTTCTTTTTACTGTTTTCCCAATTCCAGTGTATGGAATTATTAATCTTTTCCAAATATCTTCCTGGGGTAATGATGTCACCCAAATGGACCACAATCAAAGGATGAAGATCACAGTCAAGATCTGAATTAATTGTTTCTGGAAAACAAGAATAGATAATCATAGTATCATTCTAAAAAATAAAATTTATGAGCAGAAACATATTGCCACTTTTCCTGTCTGGATTTGATTACTACACCAGTATTATCTTTTCCAGTAGCTATAGCTTCTACTAGTTTGGGAGGACCATTAGGTTCTTGCACCCATATTTTAGCTCCCTTGTTAAAAGCACTAGTAGATACAATGCCTTTGTCACCTTGTACAGTTGTTATCTGCAGGGCTTGTCCTTTAACCACCTTTGATTTTGGAACAGGTAAAATTAAAATTTGGGCAATCTTATCTTGTGGCTAAATCAGTAGGTCTTGAATGCCATTATTTAGCAACATAGCTTTAATTTCTCCTTGATAATCAGTATCAATGACTTCCTCTAATATTTGTATTCCTTTTTCATTTTGTGGTGTTTCAAAATCCAAAAGTTTCTGTTTTGCTTTTGACAATATTCTCTATGGCCTTGGTGCTACTGTATTCCTAAAAATTGTAGTGTTTGTGCCGGTCCTTGGATTTTGCTAGGGTTAATTTCCCACCCTTTATCTCACATATATTGAACTAATAATCATCTCTATAATCCACTATTTGCATTGTGCTTGTCATTACTAATTTGCCCAGATGTTCAGCCACTATTTGGTGGCAAATGATGGGACTTACCCACCGCTGTGGTAAGAGAGTAAAAGTATACTGCCTACCCTGCCAAGTAAAAGCAAACTGATCGCAGTGCTCTTCAGCAATGGGAATGGTGAAGAATGCTTTTGCTATATCAGTTACTGCATACCACTTTCCTGGATGCCATTGTACTTGTTCGATTAAAGCAGTAACTACCATAACTGAGTAAGTTCATTTTGGCAAATTTCCCATTTTCATGTCAATTTCAGTTTATACAGCCTCAATCTGTTTACTTCCTAATCAGTAATAATAACCCCTTGACTTTTAAATCATTTCGGATTTCCATAAATTAGAGAGACCTCCATTCAAATATCCACAAGGTCTCTAATTTGCTGAGGTAGGCCATTCTTACAGTAAATTTAAAATTCCACATGAGGGCGCTCATCCTCCCTCGACCACCATTGAACTGGACCTTTTCCCAAGCCAATTTTCAATTCCTTCAATTGCTAAACTAAAGCTCTAACATCTCACCAGGGGTACAAATCAAACTGCTCCCAATCCTCCTGATCCCCTGGAATACACGACTCTCTGGCATGGGGCCCTCTGCCAGGGAGTAAGGCACCCTGTCAATGCTCCAAAGGCAGTGCAGAAGGCTGAGCTGTATCCTCTGTTGAGTTCTGTCATCCCTGAATGGCTATAACTATCCAAAACCATCTCGCACAAGCGAGTCAGAGCTCAACATCATAAATTTTTTGCTGTCTACTTCATCTAGGGTAACTCCCAATGCCCCTAAGCTATATGGTCACACCATCCACGTAAGCAGCGATTCCCCAGATTTTTATTGAAAACACTCAGCCATATCTGTAATTTAATTTTGTGTAAAATCCTCAGTTACATCTCACCTCACATGCTGCCCATCTATTCCTTGCTCTAACTTTTTTCTAACAGTGGGCTTTACTTCCATACCCTTGGAGGGGGATCCTTTGCCAAATCAGTCAAATACCAGATATCTCTATCCCATTTATCTGGATCCCACTGTGTACCTGCCTCAGCAATCACAGCATGCACCTTCTTCCTATTCACTCTCCCCCATCACTTTCAATATTTACAGTGAGCCACTCTAATTGCAGTTTTTTCTGCCAGGGTCTGGTATGTATCTAATTTGTCTGCCACCAGATGATTCTGACACTGCAAGATTTTACATTGCAACTCACATATCTGTTTTTCTAATGCTACTTTCTTGACACATAACTGATCTTGTTGCTGATATTTCCTCTAAGCAGTTAACAAAATCCACCCACATGGCTCTGTAGCAGCCATTTCCTGTCCCTTCTCAATCGGTACTTTCTACATGCATTTTTCTAAATCTGAAGGTTCTGCTTCTGCTAAACACAAATCACAATCCCACATCACAAGACCACTCAGTGGCCAAAACACAATAAGGTAACTGTTCCCACATGGTAATATTAACAGTTTCAGTAGCAACATTAGACTCTTCACTGAAATAATGACATTTTTATTTTGAATCCTGACAACTACACCAATTTAGATCTTGCAGAATAGCAGAATTCCAAGTAACAACACAGACTCCAGCTTAATATATAAAGATTAATAGGATTTACTACATATATATCATAGTAACAACCAAAAGAAAGGAAAAGCAGAATAATGATGTACTAATTAGAAAGGAAAGATAAGCAGGATAGAAGTGTACCAGTTCATTACTGTAAAGCAAGACAGTGATTAAGAAAAGTATACATCACCAATTACCACTTCAAAACAACCATCCAGGGTCACAAATCAGCTGGGAAACTCCATGGCAACAGGTGCCTGGAAAACTGCAGGAATTGGGAAAGTCTTATGCAGTATGCCCACCCATAGGTGAGACTTCAGAAGTCAGCCCAAGGGTCTCCTACTTTTATAGCAAGTAGCAAACACCTTACATAAGCCTTTTTGGCACAAACCCTGTGAACTTGCAGACTGTTATGTTCCCATAATCAATCCCATCTGGAAAAATGGCCAGGTGCCCAGGATGAGACTGAGAATCAAGCCACATCTATTTGGCACACAATATGATATTGTCTGGATGTTTATGTTACCATTCATAGAGCTGGATAAGCATAGAAGCAGTAATCTATCATGAGCAGTAATCAACTATTTTCACGACACTTCCCTATCATCTAATTCCAGGCTGCTGTTCCTGTTAGCCCAGCATCAGAGCAGCTAGGCGACAATCTGGTAGCCCGGCCACAGCTGAAATCTTTTTGCATAACTTGCAGCTCACTCCGTGATCATGTGGTTTCCACCTTATTTATGAGTTCTTTCTCTTCCTTTGCCTCTCCTCATGATGGATTTGCTGTTTCAGCATACCTTACTAAATGAGCTGACTTCCCCTTCCAGGAGTTTTTCTTGTGTATAGGTATGATCGATACCAGCATGGGTTGGTTCCCTGGTTCAGCTGCAGTGCCTGTTGTGGGGACTGCAGCAACCACAGGGACTGCCGCAGGGGTTAGAGTAGCTGCAGTATCTGTTGCAGGGCCTGGAGCAACCACAGTGATTGTTGTGTTTTTTCCCTCTCTTCCCCCTGAGGGTGCTGCATAATACCAAGCAGTGTTTGGTAGATACTAGCCAGTGCCCCACATGATGTGACACATTGAGCCTCTTAGGAATAAGCACAGCATTTTGCTTTCAAATATTCTATCACTTCACCAGGGTCCTGTAGTTGTTCGGGAGTGAAGTTCCAGCTCATTAGAAATTCTGTAAGTATTTTCCCGTATTCTCCCACATCCTGTGCCCCCCATGGCCATCCAGCCTTGGGTCAGAACTATGGATGATAATTTTAAACAGTTTAACCCTCAACAAGACCTGAAACACATTCAGGAGACATAACAATAAGAGTATGCCAACTTGAATATCTTAAGGATATTCAAAGTTCTTGAGAGCTGGTGTAACTAGCCTGAAAGACAAAAGGAAGGTGTGCTGGGTTTGGTCAGGAAAGACTTAACTCTCTCTACAGTGGCTGCTAGGAAGCTGTGTTCCTGGATTTACACTAAGAAAAATAGTGATAAGGTGTCTTTTTAGCTGGCTCTGGGGAATGACTGCACCAGGTTCAAGGTCTTTCTCTGCTTCTGATCCTGCAGCTGCGTTCCCAGCTCTCACTGTCTTGCTACAGGCAGTGCTGGGACACGCAGTTCAGGCAGCTGACCCAAACTGACCAAGAAGATATTTCATTCCATAGTACATCATGCTCAGAGGATGTAGTGCAGGCAGCTGACCCAAACTGACCAAGAAGATATTTCATTCCATAGTACATCATGCTCAGAGGATAGGTGAGGAGGGGGTGTGGGGGAGGAGGGTGGGTGGCCTGGGAGCCATTACTCTCTCTTACTCTTTTGCTTGTTTACTTCCTGGCACTTGCTAAAACTCTCCGTGTCTCCTGCATTAGCTGCTTTACTAACTCCTGTGCTGGCTCATTCGTGAGGGAGTAGGTGGGTTTGTTTAGTTTTCCTAGCTGTGCTATCGCTGATAGGGTTCGTTCGGAATCTGCTGCCACAGGTCTTGGGCTCTGGCCCTCGGGCTGTGGCTCTCAGGCTGTGATCGCTCTCGGTCTCTCTGGCTCTGACGGTCGCTTCTCAGCACCTGGTTGTGCATTGGTCAGTGGGTGGTGAAAAACTGTATAATGATTATACCATATTGTATCATATATTTTATTTTCTATTATGTTAATTACTTATTAACAGCAGTCTTTGTACATATTAATTTAGATTTAATTAGTAAATAGTTCTTATCTCAATTTTATGAGCTTCCTTGTTGTCGTTGTTTAGCTCTGTCTGGCAATTAAGCACCACCAGTTGCTCTGCCACTCCACCCCTCACACTCCCAGGGTCAGGGGAAACCAAGGGAGGCTTGTAAAAGTTGAGATAAGAACTATTTAATTATATAAATGAAACTTATGGAGTTACTAACAATGTTAATAAGTAATTAAAAGAACAGAAAAATAGAGCAAATGATACAGGTTAAGGAAGTAAAGGTCTCAAATATCATAAATAGTTATTTACAAGCTAGGCAAAGGATTTTAAGCAATCATTAATAGAATAATAGTGAGTGTGTATTAGCTGATTAAATTTTGTTTATAAATCACTGTCAGCCTGTACCCATGGTGTGCTCATTTGTACCATGCACCCGTATCTGCGCATTTACATATTAAAGAAAAATATCTTGACTGTATGTGTAAATTGGGTGACCCACAACAGGTAAATGACCCAACTTTTGGGACACAGTGAAACATTTCTACAATTTTTCAGTATAATTGATGTGCCAATTGATTAAAACAAATGAAGAACAACACTAAAATCACAACATATTCTAACGCTACATTTGGAAATCAAGAGACTTTTTTTAATGGGCTTCAAGTCCTCCTATTTTGATTTGTGGGTCTTTCATGCCCCTTACTGATCTGATTTTTTTTTTTCCCTTCAACTAGACTGGCATTTTAAGCAGAGACGTATCATGTAAAAATGCTGCCAAACTGCTTCCACGTTAATTTATTAGGTTCAATCACATAATTATGGTGGTAATTGATTCCATATAAATGGAATACGTGTTGTTTCAACTGTAGTATTCTACATTTTTTATTTAAAATATAATTAAGTACTAAATGTCCTATAGTAGCATTATCAATGCAAGTCATAAAATACTAGGAAGAATTAGAAAAAGGACAAACTTTAGATGTTTACCAAAACAAAAAAAAAATTGAATGCATATTAAAATAACATTACCATCATAACCAAGGGTCTCATGTCCCACCTCCTTACTGCACATCTCAGTGAAATTCCCTTAAGAACCTCTCAATACATTTTACATAGCCTGTAATTTTAGCAAAAAAATTGCGACTTTCTTTAGCATCTCTTCCAGGGTGAAGTCTCAGAAACATTGTCTGATGCCTGAGGCTATGACTATTCGTTCTTCCCATAGAAAAAAGTTGGGAAGGTTTTCTTACTTTATAAAGGACCTGTGGTTGGTTTGGCGTGTGTGTTTTTGTGGGTTTTTTTGTTTGTTTGTTTTGGTTTTGTTTTGGGTTTTTTTTTTTTTTTTGTTTGGTTTTTTTTTGGGGTTTTTTTTTTTTTTTTTTTTAATACTAAGATATGATAATACAATGCTGTTCAAAGCTTTCTTGAAGACTTTTTCTTTTTTCACATATGAGACATTTTTTGTTATGGCAATCACAGTCTTAAAGGAAGGCCATATAATTTCTCTGAGAAAACTAGATAAGCTGTTGCAAAAGATTATGGAACAAATATTATTTAGGCCAAGACAAAATGTCATTTTTGATAGCATCTTTCCTAAAATGCCTTCTAAAACATGATTTAGCTAATTCAGCTTCTGCCATCATAACATTTATAGCAGCGAAACATCACATTTCCCTCCATGCAAATTTTGAAGGAGAGTAAGTACATTTCCATTATTTTGGATTTTAACAGGAAAGAATGAAACTTAGAATGTTTTTTTCAGGCATACAATTAAGATATTTTTCTGCAAGTTTGTTTTTTTTGGAAAAAAAATTAAGTAATATAGGAAAAATAGCCAGGAGTTTTCTCTGAAAAGCATAAATCAGTATTTCATTTAACCCTTTTGAAAACGTGTTTCACACCTTATTTCTGCGCATGTTATACCCTATGAACTGCTCCTTACTTTCATGCTAATTAGTTATCTCACACATTTCGCAGTTCCTTTTTTCCTGGCAATGTGTGAGGGTTTGCACTATAAAGTGAATGACATCTTGTGAGGGAGTTGTTCTAGTCTATTAAAGTCAAAACCTGAATTCTGACTTTCTCCAACACCCACTGCTATGCACGCTGTTGTTCACAGCTTGACTGTTTGTAAATGGTTTTCCTTTTCTCTTGGTCATTTATTAAGTTTTGGCTAAGGACTGAACAGATGTAATCAAATGCAGGAGGAATCTACTAACATACAATACTAGCATAGAGAAAAATATAAAATGTTAATACAGAATGTTTCCTCCAAACTTATTTTTGCCAAACCACAATACTCTTGTGGAAGGCTTTGTTTAACATGTTATTAAACACAATGCCACCCAAACAGATGGAAGGAACATCAAGGAACATTGATGACCAGAGGCCAAACCTGCACATCTGTTATTGAGTGGGGTTCAAGTGGTTTTGTTACTGGTTTTTTTGGGCGGGGGCGAGGTGGGGTTGGGGAACAGCATTTCCAGCCAACAATTTGAAAATTGGCCCATTCTTATTTCTGTATAAAATGTATGTTCTAAGACACTAAAGTGTATACAGTTTGGTTTTTAATGTAAACCAAACCAAATATATGTTGCAAAATTGCCAATTGCCAGTGTTTGGAATAGGTATTTGGAAGCCTTTGTACTCTTGTTAGACAAAACTTCCATTTTGTTTAGAACCGAAAATGCTCCATCATTCCTGACTGCTCTTGGTTTTCACTAAATAAATAGTCATTGATCACTCTTGATACAAACATACCTTATGTAAGTATGAAACATAGATAATTCAGTGAATAAACTGACCAAGTTCAACTTAGTTGTCTTCAAACTGTTCATGTTTCAGGTATGAGTCCTATCTTAATCAAAGCTACTAGAGACAATCCTGACCAGTCATGCCGTATGAATTTTCTCAGTTCATTATACATTGCTTCTGTTAACTTTCTCAGATTTCTTGCTTACCTTTAGAAAATGCATGCCTATCAATTTGACCAGGTAGTCTCTGCAAAACTGAACAAATGTGAACTTAAGAACCTTAAAAATTTCTCTGGGAAGTATGAAATGAAGCATTACTAGGTGTTTAAAACTTACCAATACGGTGCCAAACCAAAGATGTATGGATGATGAGCATTAAACACTTGACTGACCGCAGACTTCTATCTTTTGCAGTTTCTCTCCATATAGTCATCTGTATAAAAGATCACAATTTGGATTTAGTTAACTGTGTCTTAGCAGCACGATTAGATAAATAGAAGCTCATAAATATAATTCATTTTTTGCACTGAACAACTGCATCAGGCAGTTGTATATGATTAGTGATGAACACAATTGTTTATAATATCTGTTTGAATACAAAGAGCTACAAATTAATAACTGGAACAAGAGTGTCCTTGCTGCTTAAGCTAGTGGGTTAGAGCACACAGCTCCAAATCCCACATGCGGTCAAAATATTCTCTTAAATACTTTACTCCAGCTTTTACTTAAAAAGTATTACTACCCAAGATTGCCCAAGATCTGGTACCCTATGAGTGTACTCATTTGGATTTTGAATAGGACTGCCTTCTGCTCTGTTTTCTCCTTCACTGGAGCATCCTCCATCAACACGCCTGCTTTTAGCCTCACTGTGGAAGATATGGCACTGTGATTTAATCCCAGTCAGCAACCAAGTACCACACAGCTGCTCACTCACCACCACCCTCCTCCCTCAGCAGAATGGAGGGATGAATCAGAGGAAAAAACATAAGAAAATCTCAGAAGTTGAGATAAAAATCAGTTTAATAATTGAAATAAAATAATGATATTACTACTGTTACTACAAAGTAATGATAATAATACGTAATGAAAAGAAAATCAACAAAAAGGTGATATGACTGCACTGATGGTGACACACTGATAGATGCCTAGCCTGTCAATCAACAAAAAGGTGATATGACTGCTCACTACACACTGATGGATGCCTAGCCTGTTGCTGAGCAGCAATGCCCCCAGAGAACTCCTCCCAGCGTATGTATTGAGCATGATGTCTTACAGCATGAAATATTCCTTTGGTTGGTTTGGGTCAACCATCCTGCCTGTGTCTTCTCCCAGCTTTTTGTAGTGAAGAAACTGGGAACACAGGTTCAGTATGAGAAACTGAAAAAGTCCTTGGCTTAATGTAAACATTGCTTGGCAACAACTAAAAAGTGCGTTAACAACATTCTTTTCAGCACACATTCAAAATATAGACTCATACTAGCTACTGTGAAGAAAATTAACTCTCTCCCGGCCAAAATCAGCACAGATGGTCAGACACAAATGAAAATCAGAACTCTGGAAAACAAAGAAAATTATTTTTGGCTTGTTGGTGTTTTTTTTTTAAACATAGACCCTATAAATTGAAGTACATTATGGTGCAATAACATTGCACAGCTGGAAATGAAAATGCTTCTTTTGTGCTAAACGAGTCCAAATGAGTTTATGTAGGCATTAACCTTTCAGGAGAATTACAATGATAATGAACTTAGGCAAGTTGTCAATTTAAATATCTTCAAAGATTATCAAGAGAGAAAGGCAAAGTACTGAATCAGTTAGCGGATGCGTTTCATCTGACAAAGAGGTGTATTTATGAAAGCCTTTTAAATTCACAGGTAGAAGAATCAAGAAACCTGAACCACACCAAAAATGTATGTTTATATAAGGGTATTGAAATCACTACCTAGCAAACAGGGACATGGCTAAACAATACAGATGAGTTAATTTAGTGGCTTGCTGACACCAAAACTAGGGGTTTTATTCTTCACAAGGTTCTCCTGTGAATCTCCTGAATTGATACAACATTCTGCCACATCCTCTAACTCTGGCACTTATTAAACTGACTGTTGAGAAATTGACCAAAAGGTGAGTAAATGCATTTCAGCAATCCAATGGAAACTTTTCTTCTAGTTGAATCATAAAAAATACAGAGGATCAATAGAACAATTGCAGAACAAACATGAGAAGCACATGCTTTGCTTCTGTTGGATGAAATCTTTGGTAGCAGCAAGCTTGTATCTGGCAACAATCATACTAAGGTTGCTCAGGTGAACTCAGGAACTGACCTAGTAGTTCATCATAACATGTAATGCGATGAACAAATATCTAGTAAATGTTTGAGATATGTGTAATAGTCAGAATGTGACTCATTTGGAGAAGTTGGCTTCTCAAGAGGAAGAATCTTGAAATGAGTTGTGAGCTTGATGTTTTTCATAATTTTGAGTATTTATTTTTTGTCTCCAAATGTAGTTAGGAGGAAAAGTTTTCAGAAAATATTTAAGCACGAAGAAACTGGCTGAATTGGAATGACAGCATAGAAGACAGCAGACCTGATTAAGATCCTTTGACTTTGTCCAAGGTCCACCAGGAGAGGCTGTAGAACTTTTTGGATGATTAATGTGTCTACATCAAACATTAGAAAACAGTCATTACCCATTGTAAGTTTATTAGGGACAACTCTCACATTGATATGTAGAAAAGTAGTATGTGTTACCTTGGGACACCATTTATTTTAATTATGGCGCACTTTATTTTTAAACTCTGACTTTATATATATCCATGCATTTTATATATTTTTTATTTATGCTTTTACATATACATCTATAAAAGAAAATCAAATGCTCTTCTATATATAATACGTCTCCTGTGTCAACAACATAATTCGTTTAGAGGTTACTTTTTCTAGTCTAATTCCCTTTCTGCTCCACTCACTGCAGGTCTTCACTAAAACGTAGCACTTCTTTCTATGCAGTGTAGATCCAAGAACAGCCATAAGATTATTACATGTCAAAGAACCTTCAGTTTTTCACTTAAATCTAGTAGTTTAAAATTAGCAGCATCTAAATATTTCCTTAAAGCATTAATTTTAGCAGGAACAATATATCTAATTAGGACAGCGAATAGACCTTTGAATTTTCATCTGATTGATGCACATTAGTTGAGTGAAAATTATTTTTAATTTTACTTTTAAATACATGCAATCTTTTTAGCAATTTGAGACTTTGGTTTCCAAATCTGTAATTGCTTGAAGATAAGTGTGACAGAGTATATCTTTAACAGGCTGTTCTTTGAAATTATATCTAAAGACTTAGGATATGATTTTGCTTACCCTTACATTACTGTATATCAGGATTAATTCTGCTGAAGCTAATAAAAAAACCAGTACCAGACTTTTGCAAGAGAAGTCAACTTCCTTAAATTCTTTCTACTTGATTTTACTTCTTGTGAACAAGGTCCTGAATTTTCTTCTTCACCAATATTTTTCTATCACTGTAGAAAAAAAATTCTAGAACTTGAGAAAAAATAGTAGATGCATAGGTTTGACTTAGCAGTCAGTAGCAGTCACAAGATCTCCGTTGACTTATAATTCACTGCAATATGTGGACACTATTGTGGCCAACAAAACAGATAAATAAATATTACAGAACAAAGTTAAGTACTTGTAAAGTACTTGACATCTGATTTTCCAGACCCATTTAGAAGAATGTTAAAATCAAGCTCCAGATTAATCCATCTTCAGTTTTCCAATGCTTTTGAATATTGACAAATACAGCAAATTTATTGAAATACATGTCTGTCTATGAACACACATTTAACAATAACAAATTATACTAGAATAATATAATATAATGCAATGTAATGTAATGTATGCATACAACCCTCACAAGGGGTCAGAACACTGTAGTCCCTACGCAAATGGAAGAGTTCTCCATGTTTGTCCACATTTCCAGAGACATTTGCTTTAGAGCTAAGGTCATAATTTCTCCTCTCTTCCTGTCTCCATTCTACTCCCTACATCAGATAGTAGAGAAGGAGCAAGCTCGCAGAATTGATTAGTCTGTCACATGTTCATGGGGTAGTTCCAGGTGATATAATACACAGTGTAGGAATACAGATACCTTAATGCAGTTCTGCACCAGTTCTGTCACAATAAGATAAATGCAATTGTACTGCCCCCAGGGCTTGCATGTATTTCATGGTACCTGAATGATTAATATCAGTTGATTAGCTAGCACAAAGCATTCTAAGTAAAATGTGAGAGAAAAAAGTAGGCTGTGCTTGTACCTTACTTACCATCATCTCAGCGTTTCTTTAAAATTAGTTTCATTTGTTATCCTTTCGGGCAGTTTCTGTAACTATCCATTCATAGAATCCCTACTATCCCTTCTCTGTCAAAACTATATTTCATATAGGTTTTAAATGTCAGAATATTAGTATATATGAATAGGAAGATTACAGTTTCCTTAGTATAATTACAAAATTAATATTTTAGATCAAAAATAAAACATTCATGGACTCAGTCTCACCAGTACTATCAGGTAGCTCTCAATTGAATGTAAGGACTTTTCAATACATCTTTATATTCTTTCAACCAGTAGAAGTATGAAATGTCAAATCTGGCCAGAATATTACTTTTTCCTCTGTGAGAGATATGCTTCTGCAATTCTCATCTCTTCCATGTATGTTCCAAAAGTTTACATGGAAGAGTTTCTTTGAATTGACTCTCCATGTGCAAAATCACCTGGCATTGTCTGTACAGGAGTTCTTGGATGTACAGTAGCTACTAAAGTTATTCTAGTCATGTGATATCTGTTTTAGTGGTTGGCATTAGCAGGAGACCATGTGCCCACCAAAGCTGGTCTATCACTCCCCCTTCCAGCTGGACAGGAGAGAGAAAATATAACAAAAACCTCATGGGTCGAGATGAGGACAGGGAAAGAACTTTCAGCAATTACTGTGATGAGCAAAACAAACTCAACTTAGGGAAAAAAAGGAATAATTTATCATTATCAATCAAATCAGTCTAAAAAGAGAACTAAACCCAAATCTTAAACCACCTTCTCCCTACCCTGGGCTCAAATTCACTACCACTTTTCTCTACCTCCTCCCCACTAGTGTCACAGTGGGACAGGGAATGGGGATTGAGGTCAGTTCATCACACTTTGTCCTTGTCGCTCAGAGGGAGGACTTCTCACAGTCTTCCCCTGCTCTGGTGTAGGGTCCCTGTCATGGGCTGTAGTTCTTCACAACTCTTCCAGCACAGGTTTTTTCCACAGGTCTTATCCAGTCCTCCAGGAGCAGACCTCTCCAGCATGGATCCCCCTCTGGGTCACAAGTCTTGCTAGCAAACTTCCAGCATGCCCTCCTCTCCACAGAGTTCACAGGTCCTGCCAGGAGCCTGCTTGAGTGCAGGCTTCTCAGAGGGTCATAGCCTCCTTTGGGCCTCCACTTGCTCCAGCGTGGGATTCTCCTCAGGCTGCTGGTGGACCTCTGCTCCACTGTGGACCTCCATAGGCTGCAGGGGGACAATCTACCTCATGCTTTAACAACCTACTGGGAACATTTGTTCAGCCCTGAAGTGGTCAGTCAGTTGGAGTAGATGACCATTTTCAGTACCTTCCAATAGAAATAATCTATTCTGTTCCATTTTATTCTACTAGTCAAATTTTCACATTCTATGTTTCCTTTCATGTTCCCTTTTACTTTTAAAACATAGAAAGGTTCTAATAATTGTTCTTTACATTTTACACAAAGACCATCTATGTCTATATTTTATGAAGTCAGACTATTACCAATTTCTTCATGTCTGTGAATAATTTTTGGGTACTCTAAGTCCATATATGGTATTCAGCTTTCTCAAAGTGGGAAGACAGCCTTTTCTCACAAGCTACGGGGGCTCATTGCCAGAGCTTTAAACTGGACTTGAAAAGGAACAATATCAGCCTTGCCTGTGACAAGCGGATGACACCCCAAGGTTAGAGGGATCGAGTGCTCAGCCTATTGCTCTGAGACATGCTGGGTACGCTGGAGCACAGCTGAAAGCCTTACAGAGATGAAACAGAGGCTCCTGAGGTAATAGGAACCAAACAGGAAACATCAGTGAAATACCTCAAAGGAATTAAGGTGTGTTAGTTTAAGAATGTGACATGGCCAGCAGCCCAGCTGAAGTGCCTCTATATGAGTGCACACAACATGGGCAACAAACCTGAACATAAGTCTATGGGACCTGAAGAGATGCACCCCAGAGTCCTGAGGGAATTGGCTGATATGGTTGCCAAGCCACTCTCCGTGATATTTGAAAAGTCATGGCAGTCAGGTGAAGTCCCTGTTGACTGGAAGAAAGGAAACATTGCTCCCATTTTCAAAAAGGATAGAAAGGAGAACCCTAGGAACTACCAACCTGTCAGCCTGACCTCTGTGCCTGGGAATATCATGGAACTGATCCTCCTAGAAGACATGATAAAGCACATGGAGGACAGGGAGGTGATTTGAGTGTGGCTTCAGCAAAGGCAAGTCCTGTCTGGCCAACCTAGTTGCCATCTATGATGGAATGACTACATGAGTGGACAAGGAAAGAGCTATGAATGCCATCTATCTGGACTTCTGTAAGGCCTTTGACACTGTCTGTCCCCACCCCCCTCAACATCTTTTTCTCTAAATTGGAGAGATGTGAATTTGATGGATAGATTGTACAGTGAATGAGGAATTGGTTGAATGGTTTTGCCCAGAAGGTAGTGGACAATGGCTCAATCTTCAAATGGAAATTGGTGATGAGAGGTGTCCCTCAGTGGTCTGTACTGGGACCAGTACTATTTAATATCTTCATCAATGACATAGTGGGATTCAGTTTGCATATTTTATTGTTTTCATACATCAATTAAAGGATATTACTTTGTTTTTTGCATATATCTTCTTGAAATAAAAAGGATGTTCTTATATTTTAGGTCTAAGTGCTTGACTACATGAAAGTGAGAAAACCATAACTAAACTTATATAGTTTTCAAAGTCCTAAGAATGCATTAATCAGCATTTCACCTGTTTGCTATTACTGGCTATAGCCTCATTTTCTAAGAAAACAGCATGTTCTTATATGTACATATACACACATATATAGACACAGAAGCAGGGCTGTTGAATATAAATCCCCTGCTAGACACTTGCAAATCATCTGCAGAATGCAAACTCTTTCAAAAGATATTGTTTCTACAGCCTTCACACACACACACACAGACCAAAAAATAACCCCAACCACCAGGTAGAAAACAAAAGTACATATATATTTATTCTCCAAAACGCAGAAAAGACATCAGTAAATTAGGGGAGTTTTATACCTTGAACACTCAAGTCCACCAGAAAAATAGTTTCAGTAGTTCTACTGCTTGCAGAAAATTCTTGTTTTAATTCCAAGTCAAAAAATAAAACCAGTTTATGTACTATGTAGAAAGAATATATAAACCCATCAAATATTAATTAGCACAATATTCTCATAAACATACAAGGTCTTAAAGTAACAATTTGGTGGGAAGGGGAGACATTTTCCTCGGATTTTCTTCTAAGCCCCCTTAATTTTAAAAAACAATTTTTTTGGATGCTCAAAGTTTCTGAGTGTTAATATACATTCAAGTTAAGAGGAATGGGAAGAATTATACACCCTGGCAATAACAACTACAATCCATTAAATAGGTATGCAAATGAAATGTGAATGGAGTTAAATCTTCTTGGCAGCTGGTCACAAGTTGTGTTCCCCAGGGCTCAGTACTGGGGCCAGTTCTGTTTAATATCTTTGTCAATGATCTGGACCAAAAGATTGAGTGCACCCTCAGTAAGTTTGAAAATAACACCAAGTTGGGTGGGAATGTTGATCTGCTTGAGGATAGGAAAGTTCTTCAGAGGGATCTGGACAGGCTGGATCGATGGGCGAAGGCCGACTGTATGAGGTTCAATAAGGCCAAGTGCTGGGTCCTGCATTTGGGTCACAACAACCTCCTGCAACACTTGAGGAATAGTGGCTGGAAAGCTGGCTGGCAGAAAAAGACCTGGGGGTGTTGACTGACATCCAGCTGAATATTAGCCAGCAGTGTGCCCAAGAAGGCCATAGGCATTCTGGCCTGTATCAGGAATAGTGTGGTCAGCAACAGTTAGGAAGGGATTATCCCCTTGTACTCGGCACTGGTGAGGCTGCACCTTGAATGCTGTGTTCATTTTTGGGTTTTGGGTCCCTACAAGAAAGACACTCAGGTGCTGGACCACGTCCAAAGAAGAGCAATGAAGCTGGTGAAGGTTCTGGAGCACAAGCCCTTTGAGGAGCAGTTGAGGGAACTGGGGTTGTTTAACCTGGAGAAGAGGAGGCTCACGGGAGAGCTTATCATGCTTTACAGATACCTGAAAGACAGTTCCAGAGAGGTGGGATTTGGTCTCTTCTCCCATGTGGCAAGTGATAGGGTAAGAGGAAACGTCCTCAAGTTATGACAGGGTAGGCGTAAAATGGATGTTAGGAAAAGTTTCTTCACTGAAAGGGTTGACAAGGTTTGCAACAGGCTACATGGGGAATTGGTTGTATCGTCATTCTTGGAGGTATTTAAAAGATGTGTAGGCATGGTAGTTAGGGACATGGCTTAACATCGACTTGGCAGAGTTAGATTAATGGTTTCACTTGATGATCTTAAAGGTCTTTTCTAGTCTAAATTTTTTTATGATTTTATGATTCTGTGAAATGTTCTCACTGATTAATCACTCTAGATGTGAAGTATGTTTACCATATCATGGATGTTTTTACAAATTTAATTTCTGTTTGTTAGTAGGAATTCTTTCAAACTATTGTTCACATTACATAAAAATGTATGTCTTCTGTATTTATTGTATGATACTTTCTTTTTGGTTTAACATTACAATAATTGTACTGTGTGTGTATGATACTAGAGCTGTATATGAAAATTACATCTTTATACACTTTTATTAATATTAAAATAGTTTAATGATTAATGCTATATTAATGAGATATATAGATCATCTTTCTAATGGTTATTGTAATATTAACAGGATATATACAGATTTTATGTATTGGTTATTGCATTTTAATATGATATTTAGAAGAAGAACATTAAATACCTTCCTGACTATAGAACAAACTGTTACGATGCACACTGTAAGGCACAGTATAGACATGTCAGTGCTTATGTGTAATAAATGAGAGCTATACAGCATCCTTATAGATGTTGAATATTTGTACTATAAGTTATTAATTTTAAAATAATTTCCTTTAAAAGTATCCACGTTTTTCTCATAATAATAATAAAATATTATACCATTTTGTTCAGTCTCAAATGCAGCACTAATTTATTTTCCATGAAGAAGTAATATGATACTGTATGTGTTGAGAGGAAAAAAGTAGGCATTTTAAAACAAGACTTATCAAGAGCAATGAATGAGAAGAAAGTAAAAGAAACTAAAAGCACAATCCCACAAATTCTAGTTTTTTAGTGAGACCAGTCTAACAGTAAAATGTTGTGAACCATTTCCAGTTTATATAAAATCTATTATTTCCTTAGAGTTCAGGAATATTCAGTCTCCAACTTTCCAAGAATGAAATCAAACTAATTCTTCACTCTCGTTATGTGTACTGTGGCAGGTTTTAAAGGCTTCTATCAGATACACAGTCTCTACAATACAGAAATCATCAGTGAAGTATTTAAAAAAAAACAGACGACAGACAGAAAAAGTAGATGGTGAATATGTAAGATGGAAATCATTAAACAAATCAGTGTTTTTTAAGATGCCCACAGTTGAATTTTGCAGATTCTTGATGTTAGATTTTTCTGTCCAAAAGGCTTAGATGACAACGTCTACAAACATAGAAATGATTGTAGCAGAAAGGACAAGAAAGGCTTCACACAGCTTCAGCTTCAAAACCTTGTTTTTCAGAAAGAAAGGCAAAATTAGATACATAAATTAGGAGGTTGTTTATGGAGAGAATGATAGCACTCTGGAAAACATTTTCAAATTTTTGTATTGGCTCCTCCAACTTTGATAGGAATATAAAGGGTACCTGAAAGATCACACAAGCCCTTCAATTCTTTTGTTTGTTTGTTTGACAGCTCACATCTTGATTTATTACAACATCATGAAAATTATACATTAAAATATCAGACATTATCCAATGAAAAGGAATACCACACCACTTACACTTTCCAACTGGAAACCCCAAAATGAGGGATGTAATTCTCAGGACCTGTAGGCCTTCAAGCCCTTTTTTCAGTGTTCACAGCCCCTGTTCTTCTGCAAATCTTTCAGGCTGTGAATTAGCCTTTAGCCATTGCTCAGCTTCTTTAGGTACCTATCTTATAATAGCTGAAGCCCTGTCCATCCCACAGTACCAGACTTTTTCTCTTGTGATCTACATGCCTTAATATTGCAAGAAATTTTAAACAAAAGTACTAGAGGTCTAAAGTTCAAACCTCCCCCAAATCCAAGTTTTACTGGTTGATGCTATGAGAGGATAAAAATTCCAGGTATACATGCATTAATCCCGCATTTTCCTGAATGATATCCTTTTGTAATACTACCTTGCAAAAAATGGTGATACAGTGACAGAGTGTGAAAGTCTTCCTGCTGTCTTTATCCTTCCTGAGTGGATGGATAGGAACCCATTTCCTGTGCCTCTAGAGGAAAAATGTGTGACTGGTCAGTGAGTAAAGAGTTACAACCCTTGTCCAACAGGTTTCCATACAGCTTATCCTACATGGTTTCCTTTCTATGGTTCCTTTTCTAAAGGAAATAGAGATAATAATTCCCCTAAGAATGGCACACATCCTGCACCTGAGTTGTCCAAAACAACTGGTCCATCTCTCTTCCAGTCAGTGGGAACTTCACTGCAATGTCACGACTTCCCAAATATGATTGATAATGGCTTAGCAACTTGATCCACCAGTTCCATCAGGACCCATGGAGGCATCTCATTGGGTCCTATGCACTTGTACAATCCTCAGAGTAAAAATAAATATCAGAGTAAAAATGAAATTGAGATATTAAAAGCTTCCTTAAGTATCTCATTCATGAATATACGTTCTTAAACAAAATATATGTAGAACTGTTTGACTATATCATAATTATGACCAAAGACTATATTGCAAATAAAAGCACAGTCAATCTAAGCTTCTTTTTTTGTTCATTTCTATTAATACATTTTGCTTCTCTCTGCAGTGGCTTCTAAGTATACAGAGAAATAAAATATAGTATTATATATAAAACACAGGCTACAGAAATATTGAACACCTGTGAGACCTTTCCATCACACTCAAAGCGACCAAGCAGGTCAAATCTGACCACAGTGTTTTAGCAACCTACCACATTATTTATTGTTACAGACACAAATGAACTTCACAAGAAAAGTGTAGGTATGAACCTTAGACTTCCAGTACTCGTAAGAACAAATTTCTACTATTTTTTACTACACTTAATTATATAATGTAGTACTTTTTTAATATGGTTTCTGTTTTTTGTTGAAGAGATCTGTGAAAGATATTATGGACATTTATGGACTGATTGATAATAAAGTGACTAGATATGATGACAGTAGCGATGTTTTCAGTAGTCTGACCTTTTTTTACTTATTGACAACTCAGGTAATTTATTTTCTCTTCCTATTAATGTTTGGTTCTTGCAGCACAGGGGAACAGGGAAAGGAGGTTACAGTCAGTTCATCACACATTGTGTCTGCCACTCCTTTCTCCTCTGGCGGTGGAGTCCTCACACTCTTCTGCTCCAGCATGGGGTCCCTCCCACAGGAGATAGTCCTCTATTAAATTCTCCAACAGGAGTCCTTCCCACAGACTGCAGTTCTTTATGAACTGCTCCAGCATGGGTCTCTTCCATGTGGTACAGTCATTCAGGAACATTCTGCTCCAAGTTTGGGTCCCTCATGGGGACACAGCTTTCTTCAGGCATCTACCTGGTCTGACGTGGGATTCTTCATATGCTGCAGATGAATACCCGGTCCACCATTAACCTCCATAGGCTGCAGTGGCACAGACTGCCTCACCATGGTCTTCACCACTGGGGAATCTCCACAGGGCTGTACGTTCTTCTGTTGGGGGCTTATCTATGGCCACATTCTTTGAGATGCTCCAGCATGACCTCATTCACAGCCTCTGGTGCTTCAAAGTGTACCTGCTGCATCATGGACTTATCCACAGCCACAGTTGCTTCAGAGTGTCCTGCTTCTGTGTTGACTCAGACACAGGTCACAGTCCCTTCAGTTCAAGTTCACACTGGAGTTCCAGCTGTCCAGTACAGCAGTACAGAAACTGCAGCAATGCCCTGACCATCTGGCAGCCTAGGCGCATAGCCATTGCTATCAAAATGTTCCCAGGATCATCAAAGTTGGATGATAAGCAGTACAGAAGTACAGCAAGCAGTGATAACAAAGAGCAGCTGCTAACGAGCACTACTCTCTTATATACAGTAAGGCAAGCCCCATGACAAGCTCAGAAGCCTGTCAATTAATAAACAACAAAACTAAAATAACTAGGTATAAATTCTAGCACATTCCAATAAACCTGTTGTTATCTTGAACAATTTGAGCCGCATTTGGGTGCCAAAAAGGACTGTTGTGTTTTAACCCCAGACAGCAACTAAGTACCACACAGCTGCATGCTTACTCCCCCCACACTGGGATGGGGGAGAGAAAGTGCTGCATGCTTACTCCCCCCACACTGAGATGGGGGAGAGAAAGGGAAGAGTAAAAGTGAGAAAACTCGTGCATTGAGAAAAAGTCAGTTTAATAGGTAAAGCAAAAAGCCACGTGCACAAGCAAAGCAAAACAAGGAATTCATTCACCACTCCCCATTGGCAGGCAGGTGTTCAGCCATCTCCAGGAGAACAGGGCTCCATCACGTATAATGGTTACTTGGGAAAAGAAACATCATCACTCCAAACATGCCCCCC
>NW_010250639.1:0-28760 GCF_000690775.1 Eurypyga helias | reverse complement strand
CCCTAGCTCTATAAACTGGGTATGACATCAGATAGTATACAATATCCTTTTGGCCAGTTGGGGTCAGCTGTTCCAAATTTTTGTACCTCCCTGTCTATTCACTGGTGGAGTGGTCTGATAGGGAGAAAAGGCCCTGACTCTGTGTAAGCACTGCTTAGCAATAACATAAACGTCCCTGTGTGATCAACATTCTTTTCAGCACAAATCCAAAACATAGCCCCGTACTAGCTACTACAGACAAAATTAACTCTATCCCAAACAAAACCAGCACAATGTTGCAAACATCACTTCAAGATTATATTTTTTTATCTTACACTATTCAGTACCCAAACTGACAATCTGAGAACTTCTTAATAATTTATTCTTGTTATTAACAATAAATAATATGAAAGAAAACATTTTAAAGATAACTGGTAAGTGCAGCTGTAGGTAGTATAATGTACAACAATCATAGAATCATAGAATAGTTAGGGTTGGAAGGGACCTTAAAGTTCATCTAGTTCCAACCCCCCTGCCATGGGCAGGGACACCTTCCACTAGACCAGGTTGCTCAGAGCCACATCCAGCCTGGCCTTGAAGACATCCAGGGATGGGGCATCCACAACATCTCTGGGCAACCTGTTCCAGTGCCTCACCACCCACTCTGTGAAGAATTTCTTCCTGACATCTAATCTAAACCTCCCTGATTTCAATTTATACCCATTACCCCTTGTTCCTTCTGGGAAGAATTCATGTATTAAAGAATCCTAATTGATAAACAAGTCAATTGTAGAATCAACATAACAGCAGAAAATAGTTCATTTGGCAGTAACCAATCCTATAAATTAATTCATGACAATGACCGAAAGGAAAATTTATCCTTCCAGTAATCTCTCAATTTCCTCTGACTTTACCTTGCTTCACCCCAAGAAAGAAGAATCATACATTTTAAAACTTGTGTTTAGTAATTTCTGAAAATTAAGTTCTTTTACAGAATCTGATATTGGCTATTAAAATAATAAAACTCATAAATTCACTAATCACTGCTGAAAAATCTTGGAGTCCCAAGATCATAAAATCATTCACTTGAAATGGAAGTTACTTCATTGTGACAGACGACACATTTCAGAGCAGCTGTGGTAGGTTTTTTTTCCTAAAAATAAACACACTGTTTCAAGGATAAATGAAATAATAAAACCTAATTTCCTCAAGATGACAAACACAACGTATAGTTCTCTTCCTAATTTTGCAGATACCTTGTCCCTCCTAGACATGTTTCTCATATTTGTTCTACCACCTTTTCCCCTGATTTTTATCACAGTACCCACATTTTCATGCCTGATGAAGAGATACCAAGTAACAGGACAGGCACTGGCCTTGAGGTCACATATGGGTTTGTATCTTCTATTTGTCTTCCAACTAGTAAACATCAGAAGCTATTTTGAAACCATTCTAAACAGAACTTAGAACAAATTGTAAAAGTTTAATTATCTACCACTATCTTTAAAATAACCAATTTTTTGGTCCAAACTGCCCTGTTTATCTTTCAGAGATGCAGAACCTATCCAACTATTCATAACTTAAAATGATTTATACCTTAACTAAACTGAATATATTACACAAACAGCATGCTTCTACCTGTCCTGGTTTAGGCCTGTCAGGCAATTAAGCACCACCAGTCGCTCTATCACTCCACACCCCCCCACACTCCCAGTGAGGAAGGGTCAGAGGAAAAACAAGGGAGGCTCGTAGAAGTTGAGATAAGAACTATTTAGTTATGTAAGTGAAACTTATGGAGTTACTAACAATGCTATTGCTCATAAGCAATTAAAAGAACAGAAAAATAGAAGAAATGATACAGGACCTCACCACCCATGGACAGACACAGTCAGGTTCCGAAAATGGCAAAGTGAAAAAATAAATCCAAAACCCTGAGCGCAAAAAAAAAACTGAGAGAGAAAACCGCCTCCCTGAGCCTGGGACTGGAGAGCAGACAGAAAGAAACTTCCAACCTCCTCTACCCAGAGCAATTTCCCTGAAAAAAAGACACTACCTCTGCTAATCACCAGCCATGAGGTCCAAACAAAGACCGAGCTTCTGGCAGAAAGAAAGAAAAAAGCGCTGCCAGCAAAAAACTCACGCTGCTGGCAGGGACCACCGAGCCAAGCCTCACACACCTTCCAGGTCCAGCCTCTGCAAGCTTTCCCCTGGCCCGCTCTCAGTACCGCAGGTACGGGGGTAACAGTGACCACTCAGCTTGATGTATTATGGAATGAAACAAAATCTTATAGACTGGAACCAGTACACTACCTTATACAATCTTTTAAAAAAATAACAATTTTGCTTTCCGAAGTAAAATATGAAATTTATCTTGTTAAAGAGATCTGTTAATTTTGTGGGGTTTTTTGGTAGCAGGGTTCATTGAATTTTCATGACCTCTGATTACTAATTCACTTCCTAATCAAGAAAGCAACAGGAAAAATCCCGAGTTCCTAGAGAACTTTGAAAGTGTTTTTCATACTCCAGTGTATCTTGAAATAAGACTCATAGAACTCAACAGTACCTGGATTTCCATACATTTTGACTTCTGCACCTCACCTTCAGAGCTGCTCTGGCAAAAAAATAAATTTCAGGGAAGCAAGGTCTGCATGACATTGTTTCCAGTGTACATTTTCCAACAGGAACAGTTGTGACAATCTGATTTGGACTCATTTGGAGCATCCCTTTTCTCAAACTTATCAGAGAATAACATATAAAAACCTCTGACCACGTAGCAAGACAGCAGTCATGTTCCAACACCTACTAAATGTATAGATTTAGGTCTCTAGAAAAAAATATTTTTCTTTCCATTCATATGACCACAGCAGGTAAAGAAGGAACTTCCATGAATCTTGTTATTATTGTCATCAATATATAACCTCAATTTTGTGTTTGTCTCAGAACTAGCTCCATATGAGTTATGCCCTATATTTGGCTAAAAGTATCCCCATTCCCCTGAAACTCTTTTAAATCTTCTGGGAAGAGAACAAGTAATGGAAATTGTACTGTTGTTCATGCAGTTACTACAAATGTCTGGCTACTTGTAATGATTTTCCAAATCCTTTTATTTCCTTCACAGGGACAATAAACCAAACTGAAATTAAGGTTTTGGCATTCATATATAGGGAGAAATGCATTACTGAAATTAAAACCAGTTCTACTAAAAAAGATATTTGTATAAATTTTTTCAAGTAATGAGCACCATTACAGAGAAGAATTCAATGTCACAGCAGAAATATGAAGTAATCTGAATGTAATGGATCTGGACTAAAGTATAAAACAAATTCAGACCTATCATATTCACGTCCAGGCATTAATGTTTTGCAGAACAAGAAGCACTCTGTTTTGAAATTTTCCTGCAAGTAAATAGTAAACAGTATTATAGTAATGATATTTTAAAATCTAAAGGACTAGAGAGAAAAAAAAAAAAGTAAGAATAATTAAAATACCAAAGCCAAGACTGAAATATACTCTAAAGCTTTAGTGTAGATTGGATGTGAGATATAAATTTAAAAGAAGAGATGTAACCATACTTCATCAGTCTTCCAGAAAGCACTCATTGTTTGCTGTGGTATTTTTTCCTTTACAGCCTACTTTTACTATGCCAGACATAGAATCAAATAACTAAAGAGAATTCACAGATTATAGTGAGAGCTATAAAGGCATGGAGTAAAAGAAATACAAATGGAAAAAGCAAGCAATGTTTCATACTCCTACCAAGGTACTTGACAGAGGCTACATTGAAGAAATTAAATCATGAACATGATGAAATAACATTAGTATCCCTAAAATAAACCAAATTACAACTTGAGATTGTAAAATTACCCTGATTTCTCTGTGAATGCTATTTAAAATAATTTTTATAAGAACATTTTAAGAGTTTAGCAAAGGTCTTTGAGCCTAAAAGCTCAAAAAGAAATGAAAATTTCTCCCTAGACACAACTAATCTGTTAAAACAGCAAATTCATTGTGCAAAACAAAATTTTACTCTTAATTATTTGGCTAGAATTTATGTAAAGAAGGACTGGAAAAAAATGCATTTGTTTCATTCATCAGTATCATACACTTTATATGGTGCACGTGAATAATTCAAAGTCTATTTCATGGGATCTGTATGTAAAATCTGGAGGAATATCCCTACTATATCTAATCACTTTCCAAGCAAATAAGTAAGATATTAATATTTTAGAGCTTCCTTTTTTTAATTTCTAAAATAAATTTACTTTCAATATGGCAGTAAATTAAAAGGCCTAGGAAGGTATGCAGATTAAGCTTCATGCTTTGTATTATTCCCTCTTTGGATTCTCATGTTTTAGCCCCAGACAGCTACTAAGCACCGCCACTCTCTGATTCTCATGTTTTAGCCCCAGACAGCTACTAAGCACCACACAGCCACTCTCTCACCTCTCTTCTCCCACAGTGGGATGGGGGAGAGAATCAGAAAAAAAAGTTGAGAACCTGTGGGTTGAGATAAGAACAGTTTAATAATTGAAAGTAAATGAAATAAACTTATACCAGTATTGCTGCTAATACTACTACTACTAAAATGTAATGAAAATTCTACTACTAATTAAAATAATGATAATATTTAATTGAAAAAAAAAAGGAAAAAAACAAAGGAAAACAAATTTATACAACTGCTCACCACTGGCTGATCAACACCCAGAGAGTCACGAGATGCAACTCCCCTCTCAGAGAACTTCCTCAACTCAGATACAAAGCATGACGTTTAATAGCATGAAATATCCCTTTGGTCAGTTTCGGTCAGCTGACCTGGCTGTGTGTCCTTCCAGATTTTTGTAGAGAAGCAGATGGGAGCACAGGTGCAGTATAAGAAATTGAAAGAGTCCTTGGGTTGTTATAAACACTCCTTAGCAACAAAACATTAGTATGTTATCAATATTCTCAGCGCAAACAAAACATAGCACTATCCTGATACTGTGAGGACAATTAACTCCACACCAACTAAAACGAGCCCATGTTTCCATATGTTTATTTAGGAAACTGCCTGAAGACTGACCTGCTCTACAAGTGCATCCCAAACTGGATATTTACAGGACCCTTTTGAACTCATTGATGGGAGGTATAGATATTGCCATAGGACTGGACTATATTTAGATACAGTTGTCGAAATACATCATTTGAAGGCTCCAAGGTATAATTTAGTTTATTTTTAAACTTTAAGCAAAGATTAATTCCATTCCTTTCCCTGTTATAAAGGAATAAGAATTGTATATCATGAAACTATAGGAAGTACACAACACTGAGTAAATTTTCTCATAATATATTTTAAAATAAAAGCTTAATAAATGCAGAAGTACAAAAAATAGTTCTTAAATACAGAATAGAAAAATTCCTTCAAAATAATGGACCACATTGTTATCTGTAAACTAGATATCTGTTTAGCTGCCTAACCCAGGTGTTGTGGTATTTAAACCACAGACTTCACACATGCCTTCATTATGGTGTTTCAGATCTATTAAACTAGAAGCTTCTAGCTCTCTGTACAGGTAATGACAGTAGACATATGTCTTTAAGTGATTCAGTGCCTAAATGGAGTATGTTTAACATTCCTCATTGGTTATGTAAAAGCTATTGTGATTTCTGAGGTAAATTTAGTACTTCTACACTGTACCATTGCCATATCGTTGCCCACAAGGACTATCAGGCAAATCAAGATAGACTTGAATACAAACCTAAATCAAGCTTTTGTAAGTAATCACTGTATTCGCATGGGATCCTGAACTTCACATCAGCTTCTGAAAGTAAGCAGAAACAGACAACCTTTTACTGATTGTAGTGTATGTGTAGGAAATAAGACAAGACTTGACTGGGTTTTGGAACCATCAGGGATGAGATACTTTATTCTCCCTGATTAGTGAAACTTGATCATGG
Source organism: Eurypyga helias (assembly GCF_000690775.1). Taxonomy (NCBI): domain Eukaryota; kingdom Metazoa; phylum Chordata; class Aves; order Eurypygiformes; family Eurypygidae; genus Eurypyga; species Eurypyga helias. Next base: position 22,847 of record NW_010250639.1, on the reverse strand, counting down.
TACAGATAGAAATATAAGATTTATGTGGATTGAAAATAAGAATTTTAGTTTGTAACTCACTGCAGAAGATGCTTGTCTTGAAGGTGAAAACTGGATTTTAGTCCCTGATCCCAGTGTTTTATGCATTTCATCCAATAATACATAAATAAAAATTACAGGCACTTCCAAATTTCTGTGCAGTTACCAAAGAGATTAAAATCATAGATTAATTTATTTTAGATACTTCCAACAGAAAAAACTAATTTCTACAAGAAGTTCACATCAGCATACTAAACCAGAGAGGAAGCTGAAAAATAGCAATTTTTGATAGACACTGAGTTCATGGAATCATAGAATGGTTAAGGCTGGAAGGGACCTTAAAGATCACCTAGTTCCAAACTCCCTGCCATGGGCAGGGACACCTTCCATTAGGTAAGGTTGCTCAAGGTCTCATCCAGCCTGGCCTTGAACACTTCCAGGGATGAGGCATCCACGACTTCTCTAGGCAACCTGTTCTAGTGCCTCACCACCCTCTCCATGAAGAATTTCTTCCTTATATCTAATCCAAATCTACCCGCTTTCAATTTAAAGCCATTGCTCACTGTCCTGTCACTACATACCCTTGTAGAAAGTCCCTCTGCAGCTTTCCTGTAGGTCCCCTTCAGGTACTGGAAAGCTGTTATAAGGTCTCCCAAGAGCCTTCTCTTCTCCAGGCTGAACAAGATTGAGTCTCAGGTTTTCTTCATCGGAGAGTTACTGCAGCCCTCTGATCATCCCTGTGGCCCTCCTCTGGCCTTGCTCCAACTGATTGATATTCTTCCTATGCTGGAGGTCACATAGCTGGTCGCAGTACTCAGGTGGGGTCTCGTGAGAGCAGAGTAGAGAGGGAGAATCACCTCCCTCGACCTGCTGGCATCACTTCTCTAGATACAGCCCAGGATATGGTTGGCCTTCTTGACTGCCAGCGCACACCGCCGGCTCATGTCCAGCTCTTCATCCACCAGTACCCTCCAGTCCTTCTCTTCAGGGCTGTTCTCAATCCATTCTCCATAGAACAAGGTCTAGCATGTCACTCCTCCTCATTGGTTCCTCTGTCACTTGGAGAAGGAAGTTGTGATCCACACATTCCAGGAACCTCCTGGCTTTGTTGTGCTCTGCCATGTTGTCCCTTCAGCAGATATTGGGGTGATTGAAGTCCCCCATGAGGACCAGGGTTTGTGAACATGAGGCTGCTCCTATCTGTCTTGAGAAGGCTTCATCCCTTCTCTCATCCTGGTCAGGTGGGCAGTAGCAGACTCCCACTATAGTATACGCTGTCCCTGTCCTCTCTTTAGCCCGAACCATAAGTTCTGATTCAGCTGCTCATCCATCCCCAAGTGGAATTTCCTGCATTCCAGCTTATCTCTGACATAGAGAGCAACACTCCTTCCATGTCTCCCCTGCCTGTCCTTCCTAATGAACTTGTATCCTTCCATACTGACACTCCAATCATTGGAGCCATCCCACCATGTCCCCACAATGTCACTGAGGTTATAGCCCCTCATGTGTCTGCACCCCTCTAACTCCTCTCGCTTATTTCCCCTGCTCCTTGCATTCACATAGAGGCATTTAAGATGGGCCTCCAATTAAGCTGGCTTGCTGACTGGAGCAGCTAGAAATCCCTTGTCTTTTACATAGAGTGCTCTCCCACTGACCTGTGGTTCTTCTCCAGGCACTGTGTGTCTGTTGGTGGCACTGGCCTCCAACTTGCAGGAGTGGAATAGGTTGGGGTTCCCCTCCCACAGCAGCTTTAGTTTAAAACCCTCTTAACTAGCTTGGCAAGTCTTTTCCCTGAGATTCTTTTTCCCTTTTCTGAAGAGTTCCTCCTCAAGAGCTTGTCCTCTGAAAATCTTGATTACCAGTCTTTCTTTACAGAAGACTGATTTGAAAGGAGTGTGAACAGTCATGCAAGATATATTGCAGGAGTTTGCCTGTATGCATGACAGGAATGTTGAAGGAAAGAGAAGTAATATGAAGACAAGTGCACATGAATGTGTTAAAAAGCTACGCAAATTTCAAGAAATATACTGTATCTGAAAAAATTAAGTGACTTTGAACTGAAATTAATACGTCAGGATGTTCTGAGTAGTGTAAAACATTTGCATTGCTAATGTAGCTATTTAAACAGTGTTTCACACAATTAAATTTAGAATATGGTAAGATTTTCTTGAACTTTCTCACATGTGAGATGGTTGTTTGTTCTTTAAAGAATGAGGATGTTCAGATTCAACCAATTTTGCGTAAATGGCAGCAATTTGATATAAATTATATTTTGATATTAAATTATATGATATAGAAATTATTTTTCACATGGCACTGTAAACCTGGGAACTTAAAGATAAATTTCAAATAACAGAAAATAAATACATTTTTAAAAATGAAATGCAGGACACCTAATACCCAGAATTATATGCTAAGTATCAAAACAGAGAGAAAGATATCTAATATATATTAAAAAAATAACTCATTGTCTACAACATCCATAATCTCTGACATACATTGTTTACTATCACACTCTTATTTTTGACATTATTACATACATAAATTTGTGTGATTAAATGAATTATACAAAAAAAAAGAAGCTAGGGACTGTTACATTTTATATTAAAATATTAACACAAATTTGAAGCTAAATAACAATCACAATGTTTTACTTAGTCCACGTTTCCAAAAAATGTGGACTAAGTAAAACATTGGGGTCTAAAGCTGTTGAATATGTAGTTGACAGCATTGGTTCGGCAGTCATTCACTACAATACATAAGTGAAAGAAACCCTCCTGACAGACCTCTGTTTCATGCTTTACCCTTTAAATGTATTCACATATACGCAAATTCAACTGACAGAACCCACAATAGCTGAAAAATTTTCCACATGTAGGGTACTTGTCTTCTTTAAAGGACTGTAAAAATACTTCAGCACTGTCATTGAGGAGGTCAGATTAAGGGCAATAGGCAAACAAGATGACCCAACTAAATTTTTGTAACAGGGAAAAAAAAAAAGGAATAAAGAAGGAATTTGTCAGATAATCTTTCAGGGTCACTTTTCATGAAATAGAAGCGCACCCCAATAAATTAATATTTTTGATTTTTACTTTCTTTTATTTTTTTTCCCACAGACATAGCTAATGTAGTGATTTTTAAGCATATTAGTGGATATTACTTTACAAAAGTATGAAAATGTCTGAATTGTTATATGCCTTATCTCTTTTCTATCAACTTCAATGGAATAACATTTTTATTACATGGGATACTGTACCATTTAATAGAAATAAAATACATCATGTGATTTACAAAGTTCTAATGAACCATAAATCCATGGGTTCACTGCTCTATGCAGTTTATTCAATATTCCCCAGAATTTAAATATTATGATAAATATGACTGTTGCGATTTAAATGTTATGTCTGATTGCAACTGGAAGCATGGATTCTTAATTTTAGAAAAATTTACAGGCTACAGTCCTTACACATGTTTCCTGGTAATACATCTTCTTACATATTATAATACAAGGTGGTGAAGTATTGTATTAAAAGGATGAATTTATGAAAAAAACTGTCACAAAGTATAAAGTGCTTAGTTTTTTACCTCTAACTTGCTTGCAAGCTAGAATCCCAATCATTACTGAATGTTGATTTGTAAAATAAATAACTATAGCGGTATTTTAAATCCATTATAATCACAGTAGAAAACAATGATACAGTGGCACTTCAAAATATGTATTCTATCATTATTTTCTACCTTTCCTATTAAAATGAATTAAGAAAAGATTAAAATCAATTTGGAAATAGTACAACTGATTTTGATCATAATAAACGTAAAAACAAAAGCGTAACAAAAAAAAAAAAAAAAGAAAATAATTCTAGATAAATTTGGACTATGACCAGTCAATTTTTAACTTTTTAAAAATTTTAATAAAGGTAAATAAAGTTTGAAAATCCACACAGGCATTGTTTGAAAACATACTATATACCAATAGACAGGCATTCTGTGAAAATTTTGGGGTGAAGTTTTAGGGATTATGTTACCATTGTGATATTTTTTTCTGGCCTTCTGAATATCTTTCTTTCTGAATTATATAAAAAATCTCTTAAAAAATTGATTGTTTATATAATTAAGTGGGGAGAATTTTAATTTTACATTAGCCAAAATATAGTCTGTAGTTTATAATATCCATAAATTGAACTGAACAGTAAAGACTATATTTCATTCCTTGCACTCACACGAGCAGAAGAACTCTGATCATTAGATACACTAACAATGTACAGACACTGTGTTGTCTACAGTTATATAATGTTTTCTGGTCTTCTAATTTTATATGTACTTGCAAGTTATTCAGAATTATTATACATTGAGGGCTACATAAATTTAGGAGTATATTCAATACTTCTCAGGAAGCATTTGGTGATCATTACATAATGTCTTTGAATCTTCTGACAATCCTATGAAAATTGCATTCATTAACAACTGGCCATGGTAGTCCCACCACCAGTTCGTTAATGTCTGGTGTGTTAAAACAAATCATAAGTAAGATGCATAACTCAATTACCACATAACCACTATGTATTAACTAGTTCATGATATATTTGTATTATTCCAGTGTCTTTAAGTAGGCTATCATTCTACGATTTTTTTTTTTTCTTCACAACAGTGGAGACTTTTAATCATTGTATAACAGTTCTATATTAATCTATTAAAATCCAGTGGCTTAGTTCATTATTTGGAGAACTATATGAATTAAAGAAACATTAGACAATCCTTCCTCCTCCACCCTTAATACAATATCAACATTTTTTTGATTCATTTCGGGCATAAAATTAGAAAGACATAGATTCAAGCCTGATATGGGGTATAAATCAACTTCCTATGAACATAAAGATTTTATAGCAGCATTTGCAAACCAAAAAGCTTGACATTTATACAACAATGCATGCATAATTTCCCCCTTGTATGTCGTATTCTTGAGATGAAAGTAATTTTAAACCACAAGGTCAGAGAAATATCTGCCAATGTCCTTAAATAATACAGGAAAAAGGCTAAGAACAACCATAGAAAACAATTTAACATTTTCCTGGTCTAAGTAACATTTAGTAACAAATGAGGTAACAAATCCTTCTGTAAGATAGAGATAAATTACAGCTAGAGAAACATCTTCACTGACTTAATGACTACCATTGTTCATTGGCCAACAAAACAGTTAGAGTCGCTCTTGCAGGACCACAATGTCTTCTATATCTGATAAGTGGTATGAGCAGCACAACCTCAGTCACAGCAGGAAAGACATTGAACAAATTGTCAGCATGAATTACATATGAGTTGTCAACAGCATCTGGGTTGCTCTGCAGAAGAATGATGGACAACAGATGTTTCTAGAAATGTTCCCATCTGCCCTATCTGAATATACATTCCCTGTGCAACAGTAGGTTACAATGTCTAAAAGAGATCATCCTGCTCTGATTTTTCAGCATCAATTCTCCTTCCTGTAACATAAAATCTCTCCCAAAGTATAACATAGCCAAAATAAAATTAGTTGCTGAGTTACCACTGAGTGTTAAGTCTTATTACAACTACTACAAAAAATTGTAGAATAGTAGCCAACAATGGTTGAACGAAAGTGGTCAGTAGTGACTATGGTACTTTTAGGAGTCTAAACAGTATTTCCAAGTGTAAATGTGCTTTTGACCTTTTAAACAAATCCTGCCTTAAACTAACAAATACATAGCAAGTAGCTAATTAGTATCCTAACAACCCTCTAACTCTAAAATATTAAAAAAAAAAAAGAAAGAAAAAAAAGAAAAAATTAATGGTAACCCATTTTCCTATCTTCAGAAGAACAATTTTATGCATTTCCCAAAATTAACTATTTTTATAATATAAATATATTAGTACCGGTGAAAAAATTCAATTTCTCACTGTGTCTTTTATATACGTATATATTCACTTACAAATATATGTGTGCATCTATACACATATACATACATATATACATGCATATACATGTATATGCATGCACATATAGACAGAAAGAATCCAGTTCACAAAAACTGTATTGTTATCATAATTTTTACCTGGCAGTCATAGAGACTGGTGAAAAATACATAATAGTGAAAAAACCACTAGCTATCACCACGTCTTTGCAATATGACCTATCATGTGTTTATTTCAGTCCTAATTAATGCTTAAAGTTGCTCTAAGTTGATTAATATTTCATACTGTCATGTAACAGATATATAGCTTTCTGATACATATTTATTTTTTATGTATATAGCAAGATCTCATGTGATAAAATAATACAGGATTTAGGAAAAAAATCTGAAATTAAACATTTATAAAAATATTCTCTGAAGCATATAACTCTGTGGAACTAGTTACATTATATATTTTCTATGGCAACAGAGGTGATGCTGAAAACTCCCATAACAAGCTATCTGTTCCTGCCCAATCAGTTCGGGTTATAAACAATTTATGAAGCCCTGTCCGTAAAGTGCTTGCAAGTTATTAAGCATAAAGGGGAAGAAGTGAGAATGGTATGTTATTGAAAGCTATTTCATTGCAAAAAGTAAATGTTATCAGTGAGAGAACCTTTCATGGAAGTAAAAGATGAAAAAAAGTGAATAGGCATCACAAAAGCTAGTTATGGCTAATAGTCACTAAGTGAAAAATAGAATTTCTTATAAGCAAGACATTCAAAAATTGTACAGGTGATACTAAAATTAGAGAGCATCTCTCTAATATGCCATCCTTCGTCACACTTTTATTTTTTTAGTATGATGTTGTTACTTGCAGAAGAGTAAAAATTTAAGAAGCCCCCCGCTTCTACAGAATGATAGCAATTTATTTTAATTTGTCTTAGAGAAAGAAGTTTACACTCACATGTTTATAATACTGATGTCTGCTAGACTCATACTACAAGATGATTGTTAAATGGTCACAGTTTCTAATGAGGGAATGTTAATGCAAAATAGAGCTGTTAATAAATTAAGGGGGTTAATCTTTTTTATTCCCCTCATTTAGTATTAGTGATGGTCTTTAAGAAAGGAAGTCAAAGTATAGCTTCTCACACATTAGAAACAGAGAACAAGTAATAAGGAATAATTGGAAACCAAGAACACAAGATGAATGCTTTAATCTCAGAATACAAAGAGATTCCTGAGTAATTTGTATGTTAGCTGGTTGGCAAATAATAACTTACCTAGCAATGTCAAACAAGAACATTACATGCATTGGAAAATGCAGTTTAAAGGTATGTAATAAATTATACTATTATTTACAAAATCTAATCCTGCATTGCAAAACACACAGCAAGAATATAATACATTCAAAACAAATTTACATTAAAATACTGAATAATTTACTTGAAAGGAGTAAAAAAGTTGCAGTTTTCTCCACAGTACTCTTTTTTCTGTCTTCATGAGCACTGACTTCAGTTTAAGCACATAGGTACAGCATTTCAGCAGTACAGGCTACTCTTTATTGGGTCTGGCTGGGTTGGGGTTAAGTATCTTCTTAGCAGCCCATATGGTGAATGCTTTGCATTTGTGGCTAAAACAGTGTTGGTAACAGACCAGTGTGTTGGCTCAACGATGCTTGCAGGGCATCAAGGCTTCCTGTCTTCTCATTTACCTCTCACAGCAAGCAGACTATGGAACAAGAGGTTGGGAAGGGGCCAGAACCAGGACAGCAGATTCAAACTGGTTAAAGGCTTGTTCCAAACTGTATGACACTGCTCAGCAACAAAAGCTCAGGGAAAGGGGGAAGAAGGAAGAACATGAACAGCTAGGCTGTTTTCTTTAGAAAGTTTACAGGTGTTGAGGCCCTGCTTCCCAGGAAGTGTCTGGACATATGCCTACTGATGGGAAGTAGTGAATAAATTCCTTATTTTTCTTTGTTTGAAAACACAGCTTTATTAACTGTCATTAGCTCAACCCACAAGTCCTATGACCTCCTTTTGCTTTTCTGCCCATACCATTATTTATGATCCATCAGAATATTAAGCCAGGATTGAGATGACTCTTGCACTCACTCATTTGATTACATATTTGGTTCATATTGGTCTACAGATCCCAGATTATCAGGAATCTAACAAGGAGATAGATGAAGAGAACTGACAGTGAAAAGAGCTGGAAGATGGGATATGAAATGTTTGTAGGAAAAATAAGTTATGTATAAGAACTTAAATAAAGAAGGCAGCAGCGTGAAACATCCTTAACCAGAGGTAAATCATAACAGACTCTTAACATACGTAGCACCACTGTCACTCATCCAAACCAAACATCCACCTAGTATTACCTGGAAATCTAATGAATAAAGATTCATTAGATTCAATTACAAGATTAAGAGGGTAAATATGATTATCTTGCGGTAGTCATTTGATGGGTTGCTAGTAAGGAATGTAACGTGACAAAGGCCCTCATGCTCAACAATGCACTGGAGTTCAAGGGATCTCTACTGCATCTCTGGTTCTGGATGCAGTCTTCCTCAGCCTTTAACTGCTAAACACAACTGAAAACCAAACAGCTCCACTTTCATTTCTTTTGGCCTTTCCTCTTGTTCTACTTGATGGGAAACCTGATTAGAATAATTACTGGAACTAATTAATTTGTCAACTGTCTTCTTTGACAAAACATTTCCTTAAAATGAAGACAGGTTGTTGGTTAGAACAGTTACAGGTAGGCAATGGAGCCCTTGAAGCAATAGCTGCCTTCTGGTAGCCCTGAACTACCCCCTTTCTGAGCTGTTTCTGAAGACTGGGCTGAAAAAGGCAACGAAAGACTCCATATATGAACTACAAATACCAACCTGGTATAGATCCATTCAAAACGTTTATAATCTTGAACAGAATTTATAAACAGAATTGTGCATTTTTAACAATATATTCAACTGATATTAATAAAGACATAAAATACAGCAGGAAAAATGTAGAAGACTCTAAGGATGTACTGGATCCATGAAACTACTGAGATAACTTAAACAGACATTTCATTGCATCCTGATATCCCTTTTTCTCTTAAAAATGGGTTGTTGATTTTCAGCTTTTTAAATAAGAGCTAAAATAAATACCTAGTGACTTTTAAATGTGTGGAATAGAAACATTCCTGACATTTGAATTTACAGATGAAGTAAACCATAATGCACAAAATATTTTAATATACTGTTAAATTGCTCATTTACCTCCATTTGCTAGACAACAAAAACATTTAAAATGACAGATTAGCATGTAACATTATTAGGTCAAAAAACATAATTTCCTAGATTGCTTTTTACATGTAGTTTTAAAATCTGTCATGCCTTAATAATCAGTGACCTATCCAATTGACCAAAGAATAAGATGACTGAAGTGGGCATGGAAAGCTGCACATTTGCATATATATATATAGAAGGAGAGAGTTATAGCTATAAGTCTTTTGATCACTACACTGAACCGTGCAAGGATGTTTATTTACTTTTATATACAGTCAGTCTATCTCAAGTTTGACTGGTGAACTTGAAACTGAAGACAAATACAAGCTTCATTTACATTTCAATCCAAAGGAGGAGTAAGGTGACAGGAGTAAATAATATTTCAGGAAAGATAACATTAATAGTGACAGTGCATATAAATTAAATAAATATGACAGATTAAAAAAAAAAAACCAACAGAATAGAATATGGCTAAACCCCACAAAGGTGTTGGCTCTTCAACCAAATCCCACAGTCAAATATCAGTCTTTCAGCCCAACCAAAAAACATTTATCTACAACTATCTTGAAGTAGATAATGAATTTATAATGTTAAATTTTTTTCTACAAATTGCAGCTATGTATTATCTCAAGGTATTTTAGTATCTCTTTATTTTCTTTTGCAAAATGAACTCTGAAATACACTCATGACTTTTTAAGTAAGTTAAGATTGGAACAGACAATTGTAGTGTTGACTACATGATGAAATGTACTAAACACTATTATCAAAAAGAGTATTAATCAGTAATGTTCCTTGAGAATTTGCAAGCTACCAGTTTCATCACTGTAAAACCATGCTCTAAATTCTTTATGTACACTGCCCGTAAGAACAAGCTTCTGGCATTAGTCCCAGTCCCAACAACTTTTCTTCCTGCAGTGTTTAGCATATTTATTGTATAAACACAGAAATATTCTCTCTTCTATTGTTAATATAATTTTGTACTGATACGGGCAGGATACAATGCTGCTGTGTGAATTTCATTTTCCTAATTCATTGCTTTTAAGGTGTGACAGTTACACTTGCCCCCAACAACAACCTGACAATGGCCTGAAAATAGCTCACCATTCTTCCCACCAGAGCTCTTGTTATCCCCACATGTTGCTGGTCAGATATTTGGGTCAAAAGTGAGGCATTTGGGGTCTTCAGACAATGGGAGGTTATGTGACTATATATGACCACAGATCTGATTTGACTAGGGTCAGATAAATGGAGGCCTACAGAGAGACTTTTGGAGTCAGTCTTTCTCAGAGCAGTGGAATCGTAGGTAGGGAGTGTCTCCTCCAGTTTGGTCACCATCTAAGGAAATTCCCTGAGGTTGAGTGCCCTCCACTCTATTCGGTGAGTGATTGTGCATTTTGAGTCATTGGGCATAAAGCTTAAAAATTGTTAACTTGGGTGTGTAATATTAATTTCTGACCAATATTATGAAACTGTGGATTGTTAATGTTTGTCAGAGTCTCAAAGCAATTTTGGTTAGAGTAACACTTAGTTTGAATTTGTTACCACTTTGTAAAAGAAAAAAAAACCAAACACTGTTTCTAGTTTGTTAGTTGGCCTGACTTTTTTTTTGTGAGGTTCTGTGACATAGGGTTTTGCCTTTCCATTATATACTCCTGTAACTCCCTCTATTCCTGACAGATTGCAAATTATTCATATTCCTGTTGCAGGATACTTCAATTAATCCTGCAGATATTTTTCTGATGTCAGAGTTGAGGTTTCCATACTGAATTTCAGCAATTAATGGCATTTGTTTTCACATAGAGAAAACATTATCAGAATTCGGTGTTGTACTCTTCCTGTTCTTTTTCTTCATTGCTTATAAAAGATATGCTCTAAGTAACGTGTGCTGATTTCAGGCAGAAACGACCACCTTTACTTCACAGTCCTGTCGGCAGGCCCAGAGAGGCCAAGAGAGTGTTTCATTCCATGGTACTTCAAGCTTAGGGCACATGAACAGTTCTGAGTTGGGAAGTCATATGGGAGGGTCATTAAGGCTCTGGGCTAGCTTCACAGGTGGATTGTTACCTCGTTTGTTAGCTCTTGGCATGGTTCTTAGCAGTGGGGCAGGTTCATTTGTTAGTGGGTTGGAGGGTCAATGGGTTTTCCCCTACTCTGGGGCACTCAGGCTCTGTGACTGCTCACTGCTCTGGGACCTGGCTGTGTGTTAGTTGGCACATGGTGAGCTATTGTATCATATGTCCTATTTTCTATGATTTAAATTACTTATTATTGTAATTATTATTATTGTATTGTTAGTATTTGTATTACTATAATTTTCATATAGAATTATTAAATTCTTCTTATCTCAACTTCACAATCTTTTCTTGTCTTTTCCTCTGACTCTCCTCTTGCATTTGTGAAGGAGAGGGGGGAGGTGAGTGACTGACTGTGTGGTACTTAATTGCCAGATAATATTTAATCACTACACATGGCAAAGCCAAACAAATCTTCCTCTGCATATCTGCATAAGGTCCCTTTCAAATCTTTAGGTTATTCTATTAACAAGCAGGAAAACAACCCCAAACATTGGAAAACAGTGGTGAACAACTATGCATTTACAGTTATACTAGACAATAATTTTAACTTATTTTCAAATTTTTGCTTACTTGCCTTCTTACATTGCCATATCATTGGCCTAGTTGGTTTTGATTTTGCTTTAAATAATGTACTACTCAAATTAGAAAGCTCTGATTAAACAAAATAGAGCTGACTAGTTCTATTTCCTACTCTATCACTGTGAAGTTACAAGCTAGATTCCAAACAAGATCGTGACATGTTAACCCTTACTTCAACAATAATGAAACATAATATTTAGCAATATTTTGCTATCAATAGAAAATTTGAAATTTGAAAATTTGAAAAACGAGTTCACAACACAATATTTTCTCACATGCAAGTTCAGTTGTAAAAGCATAATCAGAAATGCCAGGAAGCCTGCGTGGATGAACAAGCAGCTCCTGGACAAACTGAGGCCCAGAAAGTAAGCTTAGAGTGGGTGGAAGCAGGGACAGGTACCCTGGGATGCTGGGCAGATTTTAGTCAGGAAAGTGTTAACTCTCTTTACCACAGCTGCTATGAAGCTGTGTTCCTGGGTGCAGAGAGGAGCACTTATAAGGTCCTAGCTGGCTCTGGGGAATGCCTACACTGAATTCAAGGTCTTTCTCCTCTTCTGATACTGCAGCTGTGTTCCCAATTTTCTCTCGCTACAGGCAGTGTAGGTGACACACAGTCCAGACAGCTGACCCAAACTAAGAAAGTGTTTCATTCCATAGTATGTCATGCTCGGGGCATAGACAGGGGCAGGTCTGGGAGCCATTACTATTACACTTGCTAAGACTGTCTCTAATTCCTGCATCAGCTGTTTTGCTAAGTCCTTTGCTGGCTCGTTTGCGAGGGAGTTGGTGGATTTCTTAGCTTTCCCAGTTGTGGTGTCGCTGACAGGTCTTGCTTGAACTCTTCTGCGATAGCTGTCATGCTCTGGCTTTTGGGCTGCAGCTCTCAGGCTCTCTGGGTCTGACTCTCACTACTCAACACCTGGCTGTGCATTGGTCTGTGGGTGGTGAGCAACGGTATCATAATTGTATCATATTGTATCATATTTTTTATTTCCTATTATTTTGATTACTTAGTAGTAGTAGTATTTGTACATATTACTTTACAATCAATTATTAAATAGTTCTTATCTGAAATTTAGGAGCTTCCTTGTCATTTTCCTCTGATTCTTCCCTTCTGCTGCAGGAGGGGAGAGGGAATCTGTGAGAGTGGCTTTGTGGTATTTTGCTATCTGGAGTTAAACCACGACATATGGTTACAGAGAAATTGTCCAAGAAGTCTGGAATCAGGTTAGAAAAGCTAAAGCTCTGATAGAATTGGACCTGGTGAAGGACATCAAGGGTAAGAAGTGCTTCTATAAGTACATAGGTGATAAAAGAAAGATCAGGGAAAATGTGGGCCCTCTGCAGAAGGAAACGGGACAACTAATTTCCAAGGATATAAGGAAGGCTGAGGTGTTCAATGATTTTTTTTGCCTCAGTTTTGACTAGCACGAGCGCAAGCTATACCACTTGAATCACAGAAGGCAAGGGCAGGGACTGGGAGAATGGAGAGCCGCCCATGGTTAGAGGGGATCTGGTTCGGGAACACCTATGGAACCTGAAGGTGCACAAGTCCATGGGACCTCACTGGAGAAGTGGGCCTGTGCTAACTTCATGAAGTTCAACAAAGACAAGTGCAAGGTCCTCTTGATAGGACAAGGGGAAATGGCCTCAAGCTGTTTAGATGGTTTAGCTGTTTAGCTGTTTAGCTGTTTAGGAGGTTTAGATTAGATATAAGCAAAAAATTCTTTACTGAAAGACAGGTCAGGTATTGGAACAGGCTGCCCAGGGAAGTGGTGGAGTCACCATCTGTGGAGATGTTCAAGGAACGTGTAGACATGGCACTCTAGGACATGGTCTAGTGGGTAGTGTTGGGTTGATGATTGCACTAGATGATCTTATAGGTCTTTTTCACCCTTAGTGAACCTGTGATTCTGTGACACACACAGATTGGGGCAATCCCAAACACAAGTACAGGCTGGGCAGAGAATGACAGGAGAACAGCCCTGAGGAGAAGGACTTGGGGTTACTGGTGGATGAAAAGCTGGACATGAGCCTGCAGTATGCGCTGGCAGCCCAGAAAGCCAGCTTCTCTGGGCTGTACCCAGAGAAGCATGGCCAGCAGGTTGAGGGAGGTGACTCTCCCCCTCAACTCTGCTCTTGTGACACCCCACCTGGAGTGCTGTGTCCAGCTGTGGAGCCCTCAACATAGGAAGGATATAGACCAGTTGCAAAGAGTCCAGAGGAGGCCACAAACATGCTCAGAGGTCTGGATCACCTCTCCTGTAAAGACAGACTAAGAGAATTGGGCTTGTTCAACCTGGAGAAGAGAAGGCTTGGGAGAGGCCTTCTTGCAGCCTTCCAGTACCTGAAGGGGGCCTAAAAGAAAGCTGGGGGAGGGGACTTTTTACAAGGACATGTAGTGACAGGACAAGGGGTAAGGGATTTAAGTTGAAAGCAGGTAGATTTAGATTGGGCATCAAGAAGTTGTTCTTCACAGAGAGTGTGGTAAAGCAGTGGAACAGGTTGCCCAAAGAAGCTGTGGATGTCCTATCCCTGGAAGTGTTCAAGGCCAGGCTGGATGAGGCTTTGAGCAACCTGGTCTAGTGGAAGGTGTCCCTGCCCATGGCAGGGGGGTTGGAGTTGCATGATCTTTAAGGTCCCTTCCAACCCAAACAATTATATGATTCTGTGATAATTGTGTCTCAAAAAGTTAAAAGGTAATTCATGTTTCAGATCAATATGCACAAAAAAATCATGGTGCTCCTGAGTAAAATGTTGCAGATATTTGCAGATATTGGTTATGGAGCATAGTCTATATATATGTACTTCTGCAAGCATGAATATCAAAGGTATTTGTGGTACTCATGACCTTTTTATTAACAAAATTGGTGATTTGTTTCACCAATAATTTTCTTAATTTCAACACATGTAATTTTTTATTGCAAGTTTTTCCTTTTTTTTTTTTTTTACAGTTTTAGGTTTATGTATTTAAACTACGAGTAAAATCTTCTGTCTCCCACATTTCATATATGAATTAGTGCTAAACCACTTAAGAAAGTAAAATTTTGTAGCAGTAATAGAAGTAGTCTTGCCATTTCAATTTTTTTATGGTAGGTTGTATTTATGTTCCTAGTTAACTTAATCCATTTCCAACACTTTAGGGTTTTTTTAAATTTTCCTTTTTCCATATCTGATAATGTCACAAAAGAATTGATAAGAGCATATTTGTAGTTATTATCCCAAAACACTGTACATTGTTTTGTTTAATTAAAAGAATTTTTGGACTTGCTTTTGAAGAAGTTTATTTTAAAAGAAGCCTTCAGCTGCTGTCTGTAAAAGTAATTCTTGTATATGACTTCATCAAGACATGTTTACCTGACTTATTAGAATTACAGGCTTTATTTTAAATGACCGTATCAAACCTTATAGGTCATTGAACAAGGCCTTATATGTCATTGAAAAAGGCCTTGTTTGTCAACAAGAAATATATGAAAATGAATGATGAAAATATACACAAAATAGATGTTCTACCTCACAAGAACCAATGAAATTAGAAGAAAACTTTTTGTTATAAATGACTGTACTTCCCTTCTTCTCACTGAAAAGCGTTAGGCTTTGTCAAAACAGTAGTTAAGCTGTATGTTAGCCCTCCTTCTTGCAAGCTTTTTGATCTGCAGCTGTTTTCTGTGATCCATTTTTTCTAAAAAATACACTGCATATAGATGTTAGAAGGAATGAAGCATATCAGGGTTTCATCAAGTTGGCCTAATATAAGCTTCTCTAATGCAGAAAGCAGACCATTTTATTAGCAACAATGTGTTTGAAGCAGGTACCATTAAGTTGTTCTGAGAGCTAACAAAATACCAACTGAGAGCACACAGGTTTATGAGTGGTGCATTATGCTCATACCTCAGTTGAAAGAAAACAAATAGTGTAGTAGATTATTGATTCTCAATAAACATTGTAAGGACCACATTCTTGCTGAGAAGAGAGGATTCAGAGAAAAATGAGTAGTCGCTGTTCAGGTATGCAGATTAACTCTACCAGTAGACACTGGAAGCATTATTTTCTCTTAAATATGCTAGAGGTAAAGCTTTTGAGTATCAACAGGCATTAAATCAAATGAAAATGACACATCTCTTATGAACTGAACTTTAAATCCTTACACTAGTTATGAAAAAATCTAAGAACTGGAGTGTTAGTTTGGAAAATATCATTTGGTCCTTTAGCTAAATAGCAATTCAACACGATTAATATACCTCAAAGCATCTTTATGTTTTCAGCATCTGTATCATGTAATTGGAAGATGAGAACAGAACCGTTACTTCTTCCTTTCTTCCTTCCTGCAACAAGGGAAAATAACTAAATGCTTAGATGTATCAAGTAATTATTTATTTTTGCTTCCAATTTCCAACTGCAGAGATATATGTAGGTGATCCACTGCAGTCTTGAGTTTGTCTATTTGTGCATTATAACACAGTAGGATACACTATAGTAATTCCTAGGTGCTGCTTCCTTTTCTCAAACTGATAATGAAGATAGTAAAATATTAAAGAAAAATCTGAAAACTGTATAATGTATACAATTTACAGTTGGAGGAGGAACATTTAAGCTTCAAGGGATTTTTTAAACTACATCAGAAGTGACATTTTAGAAGAAACTTTCTCAAGAGTATTTGTGAGATATATGAGCTTTTAGATCTGAGCTGCCATGGCCCAGATCTCTAAAAATCTTTAAATTGCAGTTGCGTGTTCTTTTACCAACTTTGATTTAAAAAGAGAAACAAATATCACATAAAACTAGCAAACTAGGGGTGTAAAACACTGAGTGCATTTTTAGTGAATGAATGTAGTTGTGGTGGGGGATTTCATTTACATAATTGCTACTAAGAAAACATCTTTACTGTTTGAGGTGGCAAAACAAACAGTTTAAAACTTCTTATTCATTGGAAGCTGTCTCTTATCCTAAATTAAAACAATTTTATTTTGCTTTCAGTAATACAATGCTGAAATAGTCATTTTAAGATCTCAACTCACATATTTTTTGAAATCAACATTTATTTAGCTCTCAAAAAAAATCCTGAGTTTTTACTTTCACTTTTTGCAGAAGAGTTAAAAAAAAAAAAAAAGTTTATCCTGGAACATTTTGCTGTTTAAAGGATTACTAGATTATATATACCTTAAAAAATGTTTGTCTTTGAACAATTGAAGGAAGCCTGCTGTACATGGTGTATTATTATACACTGAATTGTCATAGGATATCTCTCTCTTATCCATGAAGTAAAGAAGGAGTACTAATGCAGTAGTCAATTACAAGCCCATCTCATGCAGTCTGGATATTAAGTTTGCATGAACTAATTAGACTGTGCAATTTCCATCAGTATACTCCTCATTTATCAAAATGTATTTAAATATCTTTGCCTACTAAAACGAAATTTTATTTTATTTTGAATATTCAAGAACAATTCCAATTTAATTGGCATTCTAATAAACAAGAGCTGGAGAGTATATCATAATCCATTATGATTATTTCTAATAAGAAGATAAAGGATATATCACTGATCATTCACAGATATTTTATCACATAGGCAGCATTTATGAATTTTAAGTAAAGCAATCAAATACAATGACAACAAAAATTACTAATAAAGAATAATCTACATTGATTGAAATTCTAGCAAATACAAATGTTGCCCAAGTTGTTATTCTACTTCAGGGAATATTCCTCACAAAAAACACGTAAGGATGATATTACTGGATTCAATAGCTATCTATTCTGTCTATATAATCCCTTTGTATATTTGATTGAAGCGTTCTTTTATCCTTTTGCATTCTGACATCATTGACATCTAACCGCAAAAGGGCCAAATGCTACCCTGACTTTTAATATTGCAGTGATGGACATGTGGCAAACAAGCAATTCAATAAATTTTAATAGACTAGACTATTATTCAAAATTTGTTTTACATTCAAAAAATCCTGTTTTTATTGTTTATCATCTTTACAACCCCGCAATATGCTGTTTACTGTAAGAAGTAATCCCTTTACCTCTTTTATAAGTGTGGGAAGATCACAATACTGCTGTAAGCACTCACTAGAGCATATAATCCTTAATAAAGTGTGGCAGGATAGAACAATTTTGTGTATTAGTTTGTGTAAGAGATTTCTTTGTAAGTCTAAAGCTCATACTTTTCATCTTCCAGCTCCTCAAGTACAAACACACTTTCCTTTGTTTCCCTCCTGCTGTGCAATCCAACAGACTCATGCTGTGTCCGCACACCGCTAGTATCTTCTTCCCTCCAGACTTTTCTCCTCAGCTTTTCCCCTTCCATGCATATGTTTCCAATATTTCTTTCTGGTCTGACACATTTGTGCTCATCTACTTCTATTAAATTTCAATTTCCTATCCTTAAGTTATTTTTACTCTCTTTCTCTCCCTAAAACCTGGCATTTTCCTTTCTCACCTAGACTTATTTTCACTCTTTTCTTTCCACTCAAAACCTCCCACTCTTAATTTTTTCCTCAAATATATCCTTTTCATCTCCTCCTTGTGATTTTCTACAATGACTCAAGCCTCTGTTTCTTTATATATGTACTCTTCATGCTTGTTTGTGGTAGGGTTTTTTGTTTGTTTGTTTTTCTTTTAAATAAAGAACAGAGCTCTTTTTACTCTTTCTCCACAGACTTTAAATAATTTTAAGGAAAGAACTAAGCTAAAAAGGTGTTTATCTGGCTAGTCACTGGATCCTTTTAAGAGAGAGAAGAAAACATACCTCTTCACAAGTGAGTGGCAAAAAACACAATCAAATGAAAATACCCAAACATTTAAAGCACGGAGGTACTGAATAACTTAGCATCTTTCTGTTCCTCTTTCCAGTTCCCCTTATGGCCAGTAAAACCTACCTCTTGTAAAGGGTAAAAATCTCTAACTTTCTTCCCTATAATCCTATCTATGGTCTAATGAAGGATGGCTCTAATCAATTCAATATTTTCCCTATTTAATTTTATAAGAAGAAGAAAAATTTAAAATTACACTAAGAAAACAAACTGACAAATGCTAATTAGCAAATATTTCTTCAATAATTCCACCATTAATACTCCAAAAGAGAAATAAAACCCAAGGACTGTTTTGTCTCATTCTGTAAAGGAGACAAAACCAAGTAATTATTCATTTTCTCCTTCAGATGCTCTAAAAATGAGTCAACTGTTATAAGAAAGTTTTCAGGATCTGCAGATATTTATTCAGAGATTTAGAGATCTAATCCTTTTTTACTGAAGTGTGCTTTCTATTCTATTTGCATCACCTACCTTTTCAGGAGATGGATGGATTTATAAAAACACCTAATGTTAATTATCAAGCCTGGATCACAAGTGAGAGAACTTTTCACCTTCCAGCTGCAGTTAGGTAAATGAAACAAGACATTAACAATATTATTTATTTTTTTCATATAGAAGTCTCTGAAACAAAAATAACAAGAATAACTACAGGATGATTATATTAATTGGGACTTTTATGTGTACACCCAAGTTTTGTATTCTACACCCTAAAATTACTTTGAATGACTTTGACCAAAAATGTTACAGGTGCTGCTTTTAGTCAGGACAGAGTTACTTTTCTTCACAGTAGCTGGTATATGGCTGTGTTTTGGATTTGCCCTGAGAATAATACTGATAACACTAGTGTGTTTTAGTTGATGTAAGGAGTGTTTGCACCAATTCAAGGACTTCCTCAGCCTCATTCATTAGTTGTTAGGTGGGTTGGCTTTCTCGGTCCTTCTCTCACTTGTAGAGCTCCCTTGGACTCTAGTGAAAACTCTCTCTTAGGCTCTCTGGGTCTGATTCTCATTACTCGGGACCTGGCTGTGTATCAGCTGGTGGGTGTTTAGCAATTAATATACTTTGTTTTATTTTGCATTATTTTGATTATATACTATTTGTAGTATTGTTAATATTATTAACATCATTCTTTTATTTTTTTATATTCAATTATTAAATAGTTCTTACCTCAGCCCATGAGTTTCCTTGCCTTTTCCCCTGATTCTCCTCTTCCACTGGAGGAAGGAGGAGGTGTGCAAGTGGTTGTGTGGTAATTAATTGCTAGCTAGAATTAAACCATGATACCTGAATAGGATCATGTACAGTGTGTTGAAGAAGAGAAAAATCTATCCAGAGATGGAACAGTAAGCAGACGAGAAAATATTTTCAGTCTATTCTAGATACAGCTCCTTGTTTTACCCCATCTGTAATTATCATATTTCAAGAACACTTTAACAATAGTTGAAAATAAATTCCTGAAAAGCAACAGTTATTACTACTTCATAGCACCATACCTCTGCATAGGATTTACACAGTATTAAAACCTCAAGAACATCAAAATTTGTTAATCAAATGTTATAATATTTTTCATATGTGCAGGTCTGCTGGCATTCAACAGGGTATTCATGTGAAAAAGGTATGTGGGATTTGGTGTCAAGTTAAGGCATATAGTTGCTGAGTTCAATGTGCAGGTGTATCAGCTCAGGTAGAGAGACTACTAATCATTAAAAGTTTGATGCTTTAATTATCACATCCAGGTTCTTAAATGTTTTATTTAAATTCATAAAGTTAAGTATGATTTTGACAAACCAGAAGTTTGGCAGGGACACAGAAATCGCCTTATATCTTTTTGCCTAACAAACCTGATGTTCCACTGCAGTTCTTGCCTCTCTATTTGGCACAGTAAAAAGAACTGCAGAGTTCTTCTCACCTGAGAGAAATATGAAGTTCTCACAGACAAGAAAGATATGAAGTAATTTATTTCCAAGAATTTTTTTTCCCTGGTTTCAGAAAAGCTGAGTTTCTATTCATAGTGGTTATAAAGAAACCCTAAAAACATGGAATGAGGAGCACTTATTGCTGCAGCTGCTGTCAAAACTTAAAAGCACTGGAAGCACTAAATATTTTTAGTGTTTATAGGAATTATGATTTGGCTTGCACCTGAGAAATGAAGGTGTGTAATGAGCATCACAGAACCTTATGATTCCTTGGTTACGCTGGACTCAACCACTTCGAAAGTGCAAATTCACAGTGTAGGCACATTTCTTCCTCATGCTCAGGCTGGGGGGGAGCCAGGCCCAGACGCTTAGTGTTACCACTTCTGTCTCCAGACAACAGAGAGCTAAAATATCAAGTTGAATAGGCTATGAGTCTAACATGTTGCTATGGGAACTGTAGAACCACAATAGACAACCCAAGAACACAGCATCTCTCAGAAAGAGATCAGATGATGAGGCAACTGCTGTGTCCACACAGTTTTAGGCCAGGGACAGAGAGTCCAAGAAGAATGAGAGAGGGGAGAAATGCTTAGGAGACATTCATGTTCAAATAACCATTGCCAAGAAATCTTGAAGTATTTTAGGGCATGGAAAGAAATTATTGAAATTGTGGAAAGCAGAAGATGAACAAGAACATTATTTACTTAAAGAACAGATTAATTACAGGTTAGGATGGACAGCCTGTGAACAGCTCGGGTTAGGGAACATAATTGTGAGAGTAATCAGAATTACAATAGGGTAAATATGACCAATTCTGAACAACTGTGTAGTGAACTAATGGCAAAACATACTAAGTACAATATGAAGCATGAAGTATGTAAAAGACACAAATTGCAAGGAAGGAAAAGATTATGTTATTGCCTATTGTAATTATTATTTTTATTTAGACCATTTTGATCACAGTTGCACACTAGTTTGCTGAAGATAGAAAGAATATCTAAGAACTAATAAAAACTACCTACCAGTATTTCAAAAGAGTGAAAAACATTCACTGGTTTGTGTTGTTTTGGTTTTTTGTTGTTGTTGTTTTTTAAACTAGCATGGAAAAAATCAACATTATATTTTCTTTTAATTTCAGTGATCTGGAGAAATTATTAATCCCTTTTAAATATCAGCATTTTAAAATATAATATTGTGTTTCTCTAATTCCAAAATGATCTCCTAGAATAATTTCTTTTGCTGTTCTTAGCCTAAGCTTTTGTTAGCAGACAGAAATAAGCTGAATAAGTCTTCTACAATGAAAAATATCAGCCTAATGAAATTAGTCTTTATATTAAAACAAGAAACTGAATTTGGGTCCTAGCCAGTGATATTGGTTAAAAGTAAAGGATACCATCAATACAAGTCACCACAATGTTTTAAAAGAAAGAATTATCTTACATCACACTTGCAAAGGGCATATTCAAAATTCAAAAGGTCATTATGCAATAAAGCTAGACATGTTAAGCACCTTCTTTAGAAAAAGGTGTAAAATTTATTTTCATTATAGAAATATTTAGCATTGTAGAGTAGCCTGTAGTAACTGTTTGAACATGTTTACTCTTTCATAAGACTCCCCTTACTGAGATGAATGTATGTTTTTCCTTTAAACATCATCAAATCTTTATAAACATAAATCATGCGTAATTTTTTTTTGTAAGGATGATACAATACAGCACCAAATATTTAAAGCGGAAAGGATTTTCTGTTTCTTTTCCTCTACCAAGTTTTTAAGTAGATTAGAAAAATAAAAACTATTCATTTACTACACAAAAAAGCTCACAGATATCTGATACTGGTGTTATTTCCCTCATGTTACAGAAATAACTGTTGTTTTCTTCCTTTTTGCTATGTTATTGCTATAACTTCAATGCACAGGCCACATTACAGATGAGAAGGGTATTAGCATAGACACACAGGGGGCAGAATTGTACCTGAGGTGGTGGTGAAGAGTTCTGATGCAGCTTTTACATAATAGAAAGTGTTATTGAAAGAACACTATATGACTGGTAGCTATTAGAAGAAAATGTTATTCTGTCAATTGATGATAGTGGGTTTTATCCATTGCTCTAAGGTTAACTACACGGTCTGCTTGATATATCAAATCAAACTATCTCTTATTTTTCTGTATTTAAAAAGCAAAGTCCAAAAAATTATGAGATAGTTGTTCTTTTGCATTCTAATCCAGTCAAATATGTGATGACGTCATTTACTTGGACTTGTGC
>NW_010250638.1:2163-15979 GCF_000690775.1 Eurypyga helias | reverse complement strand
GTTAAGGAGCCAGCAAAAGAGTGTATCCTGGCCCCTGAGCCCACTCCCTGCTCAAGAACTGGGCATGACATGCTATGGAATTAAATACTCCTTCTGTTAGTTTGGGTTAGTTGTCTGAACTATGTGTCCCCCCACACTGCTTCTAGTGAGAGAGCTGGGAACACTGTTGCAGTATGAGCAGCTGAGAGACACTTTGAATTTGGTGCAAGCACTACCCAGCACCAGGTAAAAAGACACATTATAAGAACTTTCCTCAGGGTAAATCTAGAAAACTAGTTTCATATCAGCCACTGTGAAAAAAGCTAACTCTTTCCTGATCAAAACCAGCACAGGTGGGAATCACTGTAGCCAACCCAACCTTCAATGTGGCAAGAGGAAAAGAAGATTTGCAGATACTATAGGCACCTCTTTACATTCATCTTTAATGTAGTCTCATCTTGACACAACTACTCTGTGCAGTTCTGCATCTTTTTGGGAGGTGTGAGAGTTGTTCAACAGAAGCAAGTACTAGGTGAAGAAAAAATCTTGACCATCTCTTTATTCCTCATGAGAAACTCCAGCCAATTTTGCCCCCCCGGTCAATGACCCCACTACCAAATCTTGTGCTATGAGAGAAAGTGAGTGCTAACTACTGTCCTGGTGGAAATAAAATAAGCATGAGTCAATGGTGAATGAGATTCTCAAGGTCTCAGACCATGCTATCTTTCCTTGCTCAGTCCCTTAAAACTGATAGGAGGAAACATAGGCCTATCTGGTTTCCACCAGAAATCTAATTGTCTCAACCAGGCTCCCTCACAGAGGTCTCAAGGACACTTTTAGATAACGCTTATTTTTCCTCAGTGAATATATTCTTTTTCTTTGGTACAACACTGCAGTGAAACAGTGTTTCCTTAAAGGTAAGACTGTTGTCATATTCCTTTCTTACCAGTTACAGATCTCTCACAAAAGACAAACTCACCCTACTCCTTTTACTTGTATCACTGAATGAGCTGCACTTGGAGGTTTAACTTTCTGATATAGCAGTTATTAACCTGGACTTCTCTGGACTCAAATCAGGTCATCATGATTTTCACTGAGTGCTGATTGGTTTCTCTGTGTCTTATTTTATCTTAGTTTAGCTAAGCTAAAAAGGGAGAGTTTGCCATTGGATTTCAACCATCTTACACCTTAGTTTTACCAGTTACTGTATATTTAAACACTGTGAAAAATATTGTTTGTGAGATCATGTACTTAGAACATTTATTTCTCCTTCACTGGAAAGTGTAATCAATTCTCTTTTTGGAATGATGTTTCATAGCTGCATTTGTATTTATGTTTTCCACATATATTGGAGGACATCACTAATGGAAGAACTTTAATTACATTTTTTAGTAAATTTCCTTTTGTCCTAATAACTGGGTTTTGATCCTATTTGCAATTATTGAAAGTGTGTGTATTGTGAGGATCTCTTTTTTATTATTATTATAACATAAGTTTATATAATTTTATTTTTATGTTAATAGTAGTGGTCAGTGAGCAAAGATGTATTCATAATAGCTAAAGAAGAGTCATTTTTCAAGAAAAGTCTGACATTCTTAAAATCACCTATTTCCTTCGCCTCTATAAGAGAAAAAATCCAAGCAGCAAAATTAAAGAGTTTAAAAGATGGACATCTCTGAAGTGCCTAGTTATCAATTTTTCCATTAACAATAGCACGTTCTGTTATTGCAGTTTTTGATTTACAGCCTCAAATAAGCTTTGAAAAATATAATAGAACATCTTTAATTAAATCCCCAAAACTCACATTCAGGGATAAATATTAATTCATCAGCTATTTCATTCTCTAACAGGACCCAGGAGAACTTGACAGTCTTAATCACTTCAGCCATTTATACCTTCATTTTCAGCTTTGTTTCGGTTGAGCCATTTAGTGGGGTTTATCTAAATTACAGTATCTTTTTCTTTTATCATCACACTTTGTAGCTGTAACGCAGAAACTAATTTCAGGTGCAAAATGGAATATCTCTGCAGCACAGACTTCAGTGGCATAAGCACGTTAGAATGAAAAGTTACCTGTCACTGACTGATATTTGTCTCTGTAATGAGCTGAGGCATTCAGGAACTGTGCCTCTAGTAAAATTAGGATTTACCAGAAGCAACACAGTAGAATTCTAAACGTGTTAGAGAATATTCATTTTCCTAATTGCACAGGACAGCTGTGGAGTACAAAAAAAGTTTCAATACTGTAAACAAAGTTTTGAGCTACGTTGCAGGATTGCTACAGGTGTGTGAAAGGTCACAGTTAATACTCATAGAGTCCTAAACATTTTTACCTATTCTGAGGATAAAATAACCTCTATATGTGTTTTTATATTTTAACTTTGATACAGTAGTCATGTATTTTGAAATATACGCTGCATGTGAAATAATAGGATATGATCTTTCATTGTTAAATTCACTTCTTAAATTACTATATGGTTGTCTCAAATTATAACTAAGCTAAAAATGACAGTGTGCAAGTACTTTTTTATTGTACAGTGACAAATTTTGTTAAAGTAGGATCCTTCACTGTTGTTTTTTTCTTTTTAATTAATTTTTCTTTATTATTTTTGTATCTTAAGGTTTCTATAACTTGTTAATGCTAAACATATACACTGATTACTTGTGTAGTGGTATTTATTTATTTAAACCCTGCTCATATTAATATCATACAGGTTCAACATTTAACTATTTCCCCAGAATATTTTTTCATATTCTAAGTCTGCCAAATATACTTACCTGAGTATTGGTTTGCCTCTGAAAGAACATGAGAATTGTCATGGGTTAACTCTGGCTAGCAAAATATGATGAAGCTGCTCTCACAGATTCCCCCTCCCCTCCTCCATTGCAGGGGGAAAATGGGAGAACAAAGGACAAGGAAGCTTGTAAAACTGAGATAAGAACTATTTGCTAACTGAATCTAAATTAATATAAACAAATACTGCTGATGATAAGTAATTAAAATAATAGAAAAAAACCATATTATATGATTATCATACAGCTGCTCACCAACCACTGACCAATGCACAACCAGGTGCTGAGAATTGAGAGTCAGAGCCTCAGATCTGCAGCCTGAGAGCGATAGCAGCAGATTCCAAGAGAACCGAATGGGTGATAACATGACAGTGAAAACTGAACAAACCCACCAACTAGATCACAAGCAAGCCAGCGCAGGAGTAAGCAAGGCAGCTAATGAAGGAGTCAGGGATAGTGTTAGCAAGTGTACAAAAGTCAAAGAGCAAGACAGTAATGAGTAATGGCTCCCAGACCCCCTCCCCACCTGTGCCCCGAGCAAGATGTACTATGGAAAGAAATATTTCTTTGGTCAGTTTGGGTCAGGTGCCTGAACTGTGTGTCCCCTACACTGACTGTAGCGAGACAGCAAGCGCTGGGGAAACAGCTGCAGTAGCATAAGTTGAGAGAGAGACCTTGAATTTGGTGGAGGTGTTCCCCGGCACCAATTAAGAGTTTATCAGTACTTCCCTCTTCACCCAGGAACAGAGCTTCAGAGCAGCTACAGTGAAGGTAGTTAACTCTTTCCTGCCTGAAATCAACACAAGAATAAAAGAGTATGATTGATTTTTTTTTTTTTTTCTTCAGAACAGACAGCTGAACAGATTATCACTGGAAACCTGATAAATCACAGGACAGGAAAAATTGGGAGCTGGCTTTTTTAGTTTAGAATTCCACTTTCAGTAGGCAGCTATAGAAAGAGTCTTCCTAAATAACTGTGCCCTTGCCCACTAGTTAATTTGCACCATATATGTGGATAGTGCAAATGACTGAGAGGCAGAACTAGGAGCTTCTAGAAGTTCTGCATGTGGTAGATGTGCATATCTTTCCAGACAACATATCTTTCCATGCACTATAAAATGAATGAAGGAGAAATGAAGAAATTTTTTACAATGAGGGTGGTTAAACACTGGAACAGATTTCCCAGAGAGACGGTAGATAAGCTATCCCTGGAAACATTCAAGATCAGGTTGAATGGGGCTCTCAGCAACCAGATCTAGTTGAAGATGTCCCTGTTTATTGCAGGATTATTGGAGTAGATAACCTTTAAAGGTCCCTTCCAACTCAAACCATTCTATGATTCCATGGTCCTAGTCAGGTATTTGCCAAATGCTTGTGGCAAATTAATGTTGCAAAGGAAGTAATGTATATTCTAATAAATATTTGTCACACTGGTTATGATAAATAGAAACTGAAAATAATAGGACAAGCAAAATATGTATTTTAATCAAGCTTCCTTAAAAGGACTTATTTGAGATGGCACATGATAATAATGCACTGGTTGCATTATGAGTTCATAATAACGGAACTGATTGCAATTTACACCCATATGTTAACATATGCCTTTAGTAATTGTTTGAAGTGCTCTGCATTGTGTGTATATTACATCTAATATAAAGCAAGTTACTTTATTGTAAGACACTTGTAGCTCTGAAAAGAAAAGATAAAACCATTACGCATAATTGGTTTGATACTAGTGTCACGTTAGAGCAAAGTACAAATGGTTACATAAAGTCAATGACAACAACACAAGGCCAACTACTTCAGATGCTCAATTGACTATTGCTCAATTATACATTGTGATTAAAAATTATTTATAAAAAGTATTCCAGGAAACACAAGAATTGCAATATGTAAGCCATTGAGTGCTGTATGGGAGGAGGCAGGTGTCGGTGTATTTTGCTAACACTTAAATATTTATCACGATCATTAGATTTTATATTGCACATATGCATACATTTCCAGCCAAGTGAATGCATGTGATAGAAATTTCAGCACTTGTCCCACATAATCAGTTTTGGAGAATCTGCCCCTTCTTGGTAATGAATGTGCAAGCGAAAAGCAGAATAAGCATGGATCTTGCATCTGAATCAAGTGAGCTTTGGAAAAGAATAAACAAATGGAGATGCAAGTATTGCTGTTCCTTGCAGACTTTTTATAGCACCACCTCCCTTCTTGGAAAATGTTTTTAAATGTTTCATTAATACATTTTCAGATGGTTTCTCTTTTCATAAGATATTCCGTAAAAATTCACAGTTGTTTAAAAAACGGTTGGAAGATGAATGCAGACATATATATAAGACAGTTCAGCAAATTTAGCATCTCTGAGTTGTCAATGCATTAATGTTTGATTCAAGAACAAAGGATGATTTAAAGATATGGTGATTAAAAGAGTATCTTTTATGAATGTAATTTAGAAACAAATTTCACTCAGAATGTCCACAGACAAAGAATCTTTAATTTCAGAGCTCTCAGTAATATTTCATATTCAGTCAGGTTTACATGGTTCCAACAAATCTGTAAAAGCTTGTTCCTCCTGCTTGTTCTCTTCAGCAGCCAAGACCCTCAGAAGGGGGGGCTTGGCCTCAGAAGAAGCCAAGTATTTCTTTGCAGCAGAAAACTATTGTAGTTGGTTTTTATTCTACAATGCACCAAGCACCTTTATCTGTGTATAGTCCTGAAAATTTTCTAACACCCTGAGGCTGACCTAAGTGCTATGAGAGCTAGATGCATCTGCAGCTCCAGAGACATTACAATTTGTTAAATAAGAAACACAGTTTATGCAAAGAAAAGTCCTCTCAGCAAGTAGAGTGAAATAAATATTCAGTAGCATCCACAGAGTGGTGCTGACAATGTGTGGCAAATGGCTTTTACTTCTTGCATGTGTCTTCTAGCACTGAAATTTGAGAAGGATTTTATAACCACAATTCTTGTGCCTGGAGAACAGAGAGTGTCTTGGTACTTGGCTGATCTTGACCAATACATGCATTTTTAGGTTCTTAAGATGTATTGATCTAAATACTGTAGTAGGAAGTTACTTAATATTTAAATAATGTGAATAATAAATTGGACTTTGTGTTCTCTTTTTGCAGTGGATTTTGCTTTTTTGTTTTTGTGTTTGTTTGTTTGTTTGTTTGGCTTGGTTTGGTTTGGGGTTTTTTTTAATAAAAAGAATCTGCCATCCACTTAACTGTGAGCTACATGAAGTCAACTGAAATTCATATGGGGAGTCTAGGAGAAATATCAACAGAGACAGAAGCCATAAAAAAATATGTTTTAAATTTTTCATCTTTTATTTCTGATAACTGTCACTCCCATCAGTCTGAGTACAGAATAATACAGTTTATAAACCTGAGCAGGCAAGACTTTGCCTTTGATTTCAGAATAAATAGTAACAAATTAAAAATTAACTTTGATCTATGAGATTTTGGCTGTACTGTTTTATTATGAGTTCACGGGAAATATAAAAGATCAAGACAAATCCACCTTGTGAAATGCATTTGAATTCCATCTTTCTCCAAGTTTAAAGCATTGCTGTTTTTTACTACAGTATGTGGTAGAAAATTTGTGTAGAACACAAAAACTGTGAACACAAAAATACTTTTCATACTTATTTAACCATCAGGCTGAGCCTGTACTTTGATTACTTTTTTAAATGTCTTTCAGTAGAATACAAGATCCGCAGGGGGATCTGTAAAATATACTGGGGAAAAAAAACAACCAGCAACTTTTCAGATCATGCTATTAATTTCAGGGTCAATACAAACTCTCCTACAATTGTAACGGTCAGAATGCAAGCTGTAAGAGCAGTCCATGACCACAGCAAACACTACTGAGAAAACAGTTTTTCTGTCTCAGACTGGGTTCCCTGGGAAAAAGAAAGATCTGTATTTCTCACTATTATCAATTCAATGTTCGTTTCCATTATAAGGAAAGGTAGCTACAATGAATGTGAGAGGCTATAAAATGCCAAGTTTCTTCCAGTGCAAATCAGTGGCTTGACAACCATCTCCTCACTCCTCTAGTTGGTCCAATGACATTCAGGGTCACTGAGAGTTGTTCTTCCAGCTGCAGTTCTATTTTAGACGGTTAAGATTTATGTCTTAATTCCCTATTATCTGCTGTATTTTTCCCTTGGAAAAAAGCAACCAGTGATCACATCTACATGGCTTGATTAGCCATTTAAGCCCCAAAGAAACATTCTTTTCAGGAGAAATCACAACATAGGGTTTAGCCTTGTGTGGTGTAAGTAGTCATCACATACAGCTTTTCATTTGTAGTCATTCAATAATGTTGCTACTGTCAGGATGGAAAAGAAGATTACCACATTTTATAATAAGATACAGTTTCCTTTTACAAGACTTCAGATTTCCAACCATTATATGGCCTCAGGTTCCATTATCCAAATTCCCTCTGCACTCACCAGGACAAGAAACTCTTTCTTTTCATTAAGACCTGAAATCTCAAAAATTAATGGTAGGTAAAACACAAAGAAAAAAAATGTATTACAGCAGACGGACACTGCACAATTGTAGCACTTGACAACTATTCTCTTACCAAATCATCCAGACAATCATCTGTTCTGGTGTCATCCTTTTGATATTGACATGATATGATGCATCCAACTCATGTAATTATGCTGTATAGATTCCAAACTTCAACCCTGTGTACTGAAAGTTAGATATCATCCTGTCCTGATGTGACTGCCTTGATACTGTCCAGGTTTTTGAACCAACTTATTTGGTCCGCCATGTCAGAAAGGAGAAAATTATAAGGACAAACTTGTATTTGGAACTTCATAGAAACAAGCAATCTCTCAGAAAAATTATGAATTCTTTTCAACAAACTCACTGGAAGTTTCATGAAAAGTCATATTTTTTAACTGAATGTTACTGTCCTGTACTCCCTGTTAGGATTGTTTAGACTGTGTAGTGCAGTTGACACGCTGAAGGGAAGGGATGCCATTCAGAGTGCCCTTGACAGGCTGGAGAGGTGGGCATGTGTCAACCTCATGAAGTTCAACAAGACCAGGTGCAAGGTCCTGCTACTGGGTGGGGGCAATCCCAAACAGGCTGGGTGGAGAATGGATAGAGAGCAGCCCTGAGAAGAAGGACTTGGGGTAATGGGGGGCAAAAAGCCAAACATGAGCCAGCAGTGTGCGCCAGAAAGCCAACCGTATCCTGGGCTGTGTTGAGAGAAGGCTGGTCAGCAGGTCGAGGGAGGGGATTCTGCCCCTGTACTCTGCTCTTGTGCGACCCCACCAGGAGTGCTGCATCCAGCTCTGGGGCCTGCAACGTAAGAAGGATATACACCAGTTGGAGTGAGACCAGAGGAGGGCCACGAAGATAATCAGAGGGTTGGAGAACCTCTCCTATGATGAAAGGCTGAGAAAATTGGGCTTGTTCAGCCTGGAGAAGAGAAGGTTCCGGGGAGACCTTATAGCAAATTGCCAATACCTGAAGAGGTCTTCAAGAAAGCAGGGGTGGGGAGGACTTTTTACAAGGACCTGTAGTGATAGGACAAGGGATAATTGACCTAAATTGAAAGAGGGTAGATTTTGATTGGATGGAAGGAAGAAATTTTTCCTGGAGTGGGTGGTGAGACACTGAAATAAGTTGCCCAGAGAAGTTGTGGATGCCCCATCCCTGGCTGTCTTCAAGGCCAGGCTGGACGGGGCTTTTAGGTCCCTGCCCATGACATTGGAGTTGGAACTAGATGATCTTTAATGTCCCCTCCAACATACACCATCCTATGATTCTATGAATTAGGCTACAACAAAAGTTATGGCCTCTGGTACAAATAAACCTTGCTTTCAACTCTAGAACAACTTTTTAGCTCCTCCTAACACATGCACTTAAAGGTAAATTTTTAACAATATTCTCCAAGGTATTGTGAACTGTTGGTTGGCTGATTTGCCACACCTGCATACATCCATGAAAAAGTTGGAGAAAAAAGGGAATAAAAAAATGCAGCACCCAGGTATTTCTCATTAATATACCCAAATGACTCACCTATGTTTCTTTAATATAAAAGATATTGACTTCTAGAGAAATCAATTAAAGTAATTTTAAATGTATTTATCCAAATCAACTGGTTCTAGCTGTTAAACCACAGCTTTTTCAAGAATACTTCACACCTTCAAAAGCTAATTTTAGGAAACCAGAACGTGATTAAAAGCCAGAGACAGGCTTGATCTCTGTCCATCTCTCAAGTGTAACTTGCTTGTACTACTCTTTTTCTCCAAAAATTAAGATTTTGTTGATGATGTTAAGATGTGAAATCTATAGTGGCTTAACTATTTCTTCCTTTGCCTCAATTTTTTGTTTATTTAAGCCAATAAAATGAACATTTTGATCACTCCAAGAAATTTTCTAGCTTTTATACACATTTGCTGTTGTCATGGAAAATTGAGATTGATTTTTACATAATGGAAAATTATGAATTGAATCAGGAAACATCAATACCTATCTGAGTTCACAAAGTCAGACTTCAAGATTAAAACCAGTGCTTTTATTGATCAATTAACTCTGTTTATACCTCCTATCAACACTTCTTAAAGATAGGAATGTATGTGGGTTTTCAGACTTGTTATATGAAGAAATGAATAGAAAGCAGTAGCCATTCTGAAAATTGCCAGTATTTCAATATAATCCCTATAAAATTCAAAATTACAGCCCTTATGAAAATTTTAATGAATATTTATTCATTATTCTTTTATTACTGTCATACCATACCAAGCTGTCAAAATTAACAAAAATTTTAAATAAAAATTACATATATGTGAAGTGTATTGGTCCATGACAATTCACAGTGGTCAAACACCAATGATGTAAAAACACAGAATATCTGTAATTTTTCATATTCTAATCAAAATTAACATTGTACTTGAAAATAAGATATTCATAATCATAAGCATTTATGCTGTCTTACTACTTTTCCCATTGTCAGTTTTCACTTTTTTTCAAAATTATCACTGTCTTTTCAAGCGTTCATAACTCACTTTGCTGTCAGTTGCCTAATGATGGAGCTAATAGACATGATCCAACAGTAGTGAAAGCTGATTTTCATATGTGATATCCAAATCCAGACAACTTTTTTTCCTTCTATAGAGTACCTAGATTATTTTAAAAGGACACAATCATTAGTCAGAGTTCCAGCTTCATGAATAATTGTTTTCTGTGTGATAGCCTCTTTTTCAGAAATTTTCCTTCTTATACAGTTCCCGTCAGCAAGTTTACTTCATGTGTGTTTGGAATTTCTTAAGGTGGACTGATGGAAGTGAATATTGGATGGTCCAAAATAAGCTTATAGAAAACAGGAAACAAACTACGGAAAAGACTTGAAGATTTCTAAATTACTTTCTATAAAATGCAATAGTTATAATGGCCCAGAGGTCTAGAAAATGATAAATTAAAACAGAGGATCATACACCACTACATTCATTCAGGCAGCTTTAAATACACTGGACATCATTGAGTTAACACAGTGTTAATAAGAACATATTTGCTTTCCTCCTGATGAGTTAGGACAAAAAAAAACCCTCAACCTCAAAACACAGATGTTTGCTCCAGCTCCTACAGGAAGTGTATTTATGTCTTGCTTTTGAAATCAAACTCTAAAATAAAAGATAAGAGAGACTTGTAAACCTCATATATTTTAAAACTCTCATAAATCAAGACTGAATCTGCAATAACAAATTTGAGTTTACAGATTAGAATGTAAGTGTAATATTGTATTAGTATACTCTTGCTCTGAACTTTTAAAAATTTTGATCTTGGATTTTGTTTTTATTTGTAATAGTTTTGGGTCACAGTAAAGATTACCTGCTAGCAATCTCAGGTGAATGGATTAAGTTTAGACGTTGAGGTCCCTCTATTGCAGTGAACCCTGCAATTTTTATTTTAAAAAAACTTTGCAGAGTTCAGTAATGAATTTATGATGTTTTAAAATCCAACAACTGTACAGAAGTAGAATTACATATGGATGGTTACCTTCTGGTGTTTATTATCACGGCCTTCTTTGTAAGCAGAAATTTTAGTTCTCGCTCACTGTACGTTGAAGTTGTTCTCGAAGGGGAAGAAGAGATGTTAAGCAGACAAGTTAAATTGGCCTGAAGTCAGGCCAATTTTGTTCCTCTTGTTTATGTAATACCCTGATAGTTTCTTAAATAAGTATATTACAGTACATTTACAAAGAGCAATATTTCATGTTTTCATCAAGCAGAATTAAAAACTTATGGGGAGGAAATTATGACATATGTATACAGTTAGGTGAGTAAGGGAGCTGTTGTTTTCCTGAGCTTATAGTATCTTTCTTTTCTTTCCTTTCTTGGGAAAAAACAAAACAAAACAAAACAAAACTGCAGAGTTTACATTTTTCTTTGTAGACTGTTTGCAAACTACAGCAGGTAATACACATTTATTTCATGTGAGAAGCAGGTTCTTACAAGTGCTGAGTGAAACTACAAGTTCTACTGGAAAGAAAAAAAAAAAGAGTTCACAGGGCAAATTGCCAGTCTGGTGTGCTGATCCCAGCTAGTAGCTAAACTCTCACCCAGCTACCCAATCACCCACACCAGCAGGATGGGGGAGGAAAGTGAAGAACAGGAGTGAGAAAGCTTATGAGTCAATATAAAGACAGGGATATTGCTTGCCACCTACTATTGTGAGTAAAACAGATTCATCTTGGGAAAATTAATTAATTGCCAAATAAAATGCATATAGAATAGAATAGAATAGAATAGAATAGAATAGAATAGAATAGAATAGAATAGAATAGAATAGAATAGAATAGAATAGAATAGAATAGAATAGAATAGAATAGAATAGAATAGAATAGAATAGAATAGAATAGAATAGAATAGAATAGAATAGAATAGAATAGAATAATAGTTCCAGCTGAATGGGATATAGAATGATTACCTAGTCCGACTTCTTGACCAATTCAGAGCTGACCAAAAGTTAAAGCATGTTTTAAGGGCATTGTCCAAATATCTCTGAAACACTCACAGGGTTGGGAGCATTGAACATTTCTCTAGGAAGCCTGTTCCAGTGTTTGAATACTCTCTCAGTGAAAAAATACATCCTAATATCAAGTCTGAACCTCTGGTGATGCAGCTTTGAACCATTCCCTCGTGTCCTGTCACTGGATTCCAGTGAGAAGATATTTGCACCTCCCTCTCCGCTTGTCCTCAGGAAGCTGTTGAGAGCAATGAGGTTACCCTACAGCCTCCTTTTCTCCAAACTAGATAAATCCAAAGTCCTTAGGCACTCCTCATAGGACATTCATTCCAGCCCTTTCACCAGCTTTGTTACATTCCTCTGGATGTTTCTAGGGACCTTCACATCTTTCTTAAGTTGTGGGCCCCAGAGCTACACACAATATTTAATGTGAGGCCACACCAATACTGGATACAACAGGATTGTCACCTCTTTTGATGGGCTGATTACGCTGTATTTGATGCACCCTAGGATGCGGTTTGACCTCTTAGCTGTTAGGGCACACTGTTGCCTCCTGTTGAGCCTTCTGCCAACCGGCACTCTCAGATCACTTTTGGCAGTGCTGATGAATACAAGTATATCTCCTTAGCCACTATGAAGATGGCTGTGTCTAACCAGAAACTGGAGAACTGTTACATGGAGATCTAGGGGGAAAAAAAAAAGTATGAACTCTAGAATCCCGCCACTCCCTCCCAATTTATACTTCTGTCCAGTATTACCTCACACCAAGTGGAGAATCCAGCATTTGTTAAAATGCATACCACTGATGATTGCCCAATGCTCTAATCTGTCTAAATCACTCTGCAAGGCCTTGGCCCTCAAGAGAGTCAACAACACCTCCAGTTTGTTATCATCAGCAAACTTAGTAATGGTATATTCAACTTCTGTATGCAGATCTTTGAGAAAAGTATCTAACAGGACTGGCCCTAGAATAGATCCCTGAGGAACACTGCTAATGATTGACTGCCAGGCAGTTTTAACCTCCTTCAGTATAACCCTTGGAGCCCTAAACTTCAGCCAGTTCTTCACCCAGCACACTATGTACCTGCTCATCTCACAGATGGACAATTCATCCAAAAGGATGCTGTGAAAGAATATTTAATTATTGATTTGGGTAGTTGGAAACAAAGCCAACTAAACAAAATAGAAATGACCACTTAAAGGGAAAATACTTTTCCTATTCTTCAGGCTTAAATGCACTCACAGCCCCAGCTTCACTCCAAACACCTCTCTGCACCAGCTGATTACCTCACTTGGGCAGTGCAGGAGGAGTTCCAGTCAGGACATAGCAATTTTTCTCTGCTGCTCCTTTCTTTTTACTCTTTTCCTATACACTGGCTTGAGTCCTCCACAGGTTGCAGTCCCATCAGGGGAGCACCTGCTCTGCCAGGAATACCTCCCTCCCCTCTCATCTTGGTTTTCCATCTGATGTTTCTCACTAGTTTTTGTTCCCTTCTCCCCTCTCTGTCCAATGTTTTTTTCCTTTTCTTAAACATATTTTCAGAGAGAGGACACATGTGGCTGAGGGGATCAGCTATGCTCTGTAGCACATTCTATGTGCATGTTGCTGGAAATGACTGGAAGCGGCTGTGTTCAGTGCAGCACAGCCACTGATCTCTTCTCACAGAGGCCACCCCTGTGAGTCCCCAGACACAAACCCTTGAGACCTACAGCCAAAACAACCTCTTTCAATCAACACACATTTAGCTTTACATTTTTCTAAAATACTCAGGAGATTCTTAGAAACAATTATATATTTTTTTTGCTTTTCTTTTATGGAATATTTTTGTTATCTGCCTTTTTCCTTCTGCGCAATCAGTGATTTTTCTGTGAGAGTTTACATCTTTCATTTATAACAGCTGCTTTTTAATTCTAACAGCAGTGTCTACGAATAGTCTAGTTTATCCTGCACATCAAAGCAAAGTCTAAAGAACATGTATAGCTGGTATTTCTAGGTTCATTGGGGGTACAGTATAACATTCAAGGCCTAAAAAGAACATTTTAAA
>NW_010250638.1:0-2048 GCF_000690775.1 Eurypyga helias | reverse complement strand
AATATTTAGCTTAAAAGTGGTATTAGACAGGCCAGTGGAAGAGATAAAATCATGTAGTTGTCCACCGTCCAAGGGCTGTGCCTGATAACACTACTGTTGCCTTCCAAAAATAAGTGTGATTTTTTTGTTTGTTTGTTCATATAAATGTTTAATCTTTTTTTTCTTATTCTGTGAGAATACTTTGTTTCAGAGACAGAACTGATTGTGGGATTTGGTTTTGTTGTTGTTATTACTATTATTATTATTATTTTAAAAAATCTTAAGCTTTTTAAATGTCTTTTTTACAAAGTAAATCAGCAGTTTAGAGGAGTTGTACATTGCTAGTGCACCATAACTATTTTTCAGAAATTCCCAAAGTACATACAACAGAGAAAGCAGTTTGTTGACTAATGCACTGATGACATTTATAGATCTTGACTAATATTTTTTTCTGTCTAAAGCTGGTTTTTATTATTTTCAAAGCAGAGTCTCAAGCTTTGTTTACAAGTTAAAAGGACTCCATATTTTTCTCATTTGCTCCCTGAGTATCTTAATACATAGTTGCGGGCATACATTTAAACCATGTGTTTGTGCATACTTTGTTTGTACAAATGAGTCAGCTGTATATGTGCCAACTACTGCGATACCTACAAAAAGTTTACTGGTCACTAGTATAGACTAAAATCTCAGTTACAAAGAAATTTTTTTTTTTTTCAGTTTCACATTCAGAACTTCAAAATCTGAGGGAAAATACTAAGAAGCTAAGATGCATTTTTATCTTAATAACCTGATAAAGTAATGATAAGATTTTCTAAGTTAAATTTTTGGTCACTAGTTAAATATCTGAATAAATGGCCTCATTTTCTTTGAAATTGGTTGGGCCTTAGTACATTTCAAGACAAAAATAGCAGTCTGACTTTTCCACTTCTAAAAATGTTCAACATTCTTATGTGTTCAATTTATCCTTTTCCTGTGGCTTTACTTTTTGTTTACAGTCTGTAGGGTAAATATTCCCTGAATTACAAATATTGTATTAATGACATATAGACAAACACGTATTTCAATTTATTGATTTGTGCCACTAATTTCTGCTTTAGCAGAATTCCTCATTTATCTGAGCAACTGGCTGCTTCTTCAACACATCTAGTATTTATTGAATTTGAGTGGAGAAACTCATGGAACCTTGTTATTTTTTACAGTGTGTTACCTGATCTCATGAAGTTATTAGACAGCAACCAGTTAAAATATAGCACAGGAATACATGCAGGGTGGATGGGAAGAATGTAAAGAAGGGTAAACACAACTATATTAAGAGAATCCTTGTTTTATTTTGATGGGACTTTAGAAGTTGTGACTATTTCCCCCTCCTTAATACCATCCTGCTGGACAAATTGTAAATTAAGCTCAGAGAGTATGTTGTCAGGAAATGGCTCTCAGGACAGTGAAGCCTTTTGAAGACAGTAAGTATTTTCAAATTCTGAATAATCTTACAATAATAGGCTGTCAGTCATGTCATTCTTTTTCCCTGCCCAATGTGGAGATGTTGTCCAAAAATGTATCATTGGTAGAAATAGCATGCCACCTAACCTTTTATAAATGTAAAGAAAGCAGTTTGCAATGCTGGTCATGGAAAACTTGTCTTTTATATATCCACCACGTAGTGCCAATATCTTTAATTTATAACTCTATTACTTTTACCTACACAGATGAACTAGAACTTTATTTTTCACTTGAAAACTATAGGCCACATGTTTCCTAGCTTATACGCTTTTTGGTTTTAATAAATGAAATTATAGTACCCTAAATACCATGTAATGGACCATGTTATTCACTGCACCTGTTCAGATACTGAAAACTGTGAGAATCTAATATTTAAAGTTAGCTAAAGGGCTATATTTTTTTCTTGCTATTGCAGAACTTCTTCTCTAATCAGTTCTTAATGTGGTTTTTATCCCTTAGATTAACCAAATTTATAACTTTATTATACTATGATTATTTTCTTTTTTAGGTTTATTTAATTATTTTTTTGTTATAATTTTGAAAAAAAAATAACGATAACAGAATCAATT
>NW_010250637.1:0-7865 GCF_000690775.1 Eurypyga helias | reverse complement strand
CCCCGCCCCCCCGGCCCTCATGTTGGAATCGGGATGAGAGAAATGGAAAGGAGGAAACAAAGCGCGCGCAATCCAGCGCTCAGTGTGGCGTGAGAACGGGCGTACGCAGGTGGAAGGGCCTGCGGTGAGGTCGGCACTTGGCTCTGCGACGGGGAGCGACAGCCGCGGAGCCGCCCAGGGGGTCACCTCGTCCTCCCCTTACCCCGGTGATGGCTGAAGCCGGGATCCGGCTCTCAGAATCTTCAGACCATTTCTCAATCGACTGCAAAGTTAATGAAAAAAAATCCTTTTTTTCATAAATTACTTGTATGAAAACGACTTTTCCACTTTTAAGGACTTTCTGAGAATGTGATGATTTTGCTTGCTCTTCAATCACCTTCAAATATTTTTGGGGGCCCATTGCAACAGTCACTGTATGTACAACCCATGCAGCTTTTGACTGCGAAACCTCACCAGTCAGTAGGTATTATCATTAGATAACAGTCAGTAGCATTTTATTGTTACCTGCTGTACCTAT
Source organism: Eurypyga helias (assembly GCF_000690775.1). Lineage (NCBI taxonomy): Eukaryota > Metazoa > Chordata > Aves > Eurypygiformes > Eurypygidae > Eurypyga > Eurypyga helias. The sequence goes on along the minus strand of NW_010250637.1, from coordinate 7,348 downwards.
GTTCTTTAATCCTACATCTTTCACCTGACCTAAATCTAGAATTTTCTGTAATATAGGAAATCCTTTCTGTCAATTGTTGTAGTTAGAGTAGGATAAGAGTAGTAGTTTAACATATATGAGTACCTATTCTAGGTAAATCAGATTAACCCAGATTGAGTTACGTTGAAATAAAGTCACAGGACAATTTATCTGATGGAGTACAAAGACAAGTTAGGAGTTTCTACAGCTAAGGGTTAGAAGAAACATATTAAGTGCCAGTTACCCCAATACGCAGAAGATGGTATGATCATACTCGTGTAAATTATGTAGATTTACCTCAGTAATATAAGTGAACAGAAGAAAGGTCTTGTCCCTGGTTGCATTTCTCTGTCCTTGAACAGAGGAGATGCCCAAACAGTTCTTGAAAGTCAGCTGCTCGGCTTAGGCAAGTTAAGGAAGGTGTCTGCCCTAACAAGTAATTAACCCCCTCCAACATCTTCACTCATGATCTTCAGTATCAGCCTTTCCTCTTCTACATTTATGTTTTATTTTGTTACCACATCCGTAAAAGTATATTTCACATACAGATCCTATCCATCACAGTAGCATGCCCTGTGTCATACCTGCTGCCATCTTCCCCATTTACTTTTTTTCATGGGTAACTCATTCCACAAGATATTTTTTAGCAGTTGTTGTGGCAGCCAAATCTCTTTGGACTGGTTCCTTGAATTTTTCTCCCTGAAATATTAGAAGTTCCATATTAATCCCACCATCTTCATGCTTGCAGTGGGTGGACATTAACTGGAGGCCAGGTGCCCACCAAAGATGGCCTATCAGTCCCCTTCTCAGCTGGGCAGGGAGGAAAAAATAGAATGAAAAGCTCATGGTTCAAAACAAGAACGGGAGGGATCATTCACCGATTGCCGTCATGGGCAAAACAGACTTGACTCGGGGAAAAATAAATTTTATTTATTAATGATCAAATCAGAGTAGGATAATGAGAAATAAAACCAGATCTTGAAAACATCTTCCCCAACCCCTCCCTTCTTCCCAGACTCAGCTTTCCTCCTCATTTCTCTACCTCCTTCCCGCAGTGGTGTAATGGGACAGGGAATGGGGGTTGTGGTCAGTCCATCCCACAGTGTCTCTGCCGCTTCTTCCTCCTCAGGGGAGGATCCTCACACTCTGTCCCTGCTCCAGCGTGGGGTCTCTCCCACAAGAGACAGTCCTCCATGAATTTCTCCAGTGTGAGTCCTTCCCATGGGCTGCAGTTCTCCATGAACTGCTCCAGCATAGGTCCCCCATGGGTGTCACAAGTCCTGAAAGTAAGCCTCCTCCAGCCTGGGCTCCTCTCCCCATGGGGCCACAGGTCTTGCCAGGAGCCTGCTCCAGCATGGGCTTCCCACGTAGTCACAGCCTCCTTCAGGCATCCCCCTGCTCTGGCGTGGGGTCCTCCCTGGGCTGCAGGGGTGTCAGCTCTAGTTGGACACTTGGACCCCCTCCTGCCTCTCCTTCTGCACCGACCTTGGTGGCTGCAGAGCTGTTCCTCTCAAGTATTCTCACTCCTCTCTCCGGCTGCAGTTGCACAGTATTTTTCCCCCCTTCTTAAACATGTTACCCAGAGGTGCTACCACTGTTGCTGCTGGGCTCAGCCTTGGCCAGCAGTGGGTCCATCTTGGAGCCAGCTGCCCTTGGCTCTGTTGGACACAGGGGAAGCTTCCAGTAGCTTATCATAGAAGACACCCCTGTAGCTCCTCCAATACCAAAACCTTGCCATGGAAACCCAATAAAAAGCTTAACCTGAAACTTCATCACAGCACAGCATCTTTTCTTTGTTTTGCCTTCATACAGAGAATTCTGCAAAAGTGAGTCTTCATTTTTAGTCGGTGTCCTTTGGAGCTGACATAGCTACAGATAACAAGAACAACAGTGGCTGTGGGAAGGGCTGCGTCCTTAGCTGCAGACCTGAACAAGTCTGTGGAAACTGCCATAGAAGGAAAGAAATGAAAAGATGTGAATGAAAAGGAAAATCTTGTTCAGAGGTGTTACATGACTTGCCCAAGATCAGCAAGTGGATGTCAAAAGCCAGGAGAGGAAAGCCTGCACAGAAATGACGGAGGGGCTGTGTGAAAAACAGCAAAGGAAGATGGTGATGTCCTGCTGCGGCCAGTAGAGTGGTTTTATCACAGGCCACTTGCCCATGCAAGCCCATGGCATCAGCGTTCAAGTACTCACCCCAGAAAAATCAAATCCTGCGTTCTCATGCCTTTATCAGTTTCCCCCATAGCCACTAGCTGACGCTGCAAGTAAAGCTCTCCCCTAGCAATCAGCCAAAACCAACTGCCAACTGGCAGGAAGGAAGATGATTTAATGGGTTTTTTTCTTTTTTCTCCCAGCTATTTTTTCCTCTCCTTTGAAGAGTTTATAATCTACCGATACTCACTGCTCCTGAATTCTGAATTTTTCTAAATTGTCACCCATCCTACAGAATCCTCATCTAACCCTTCTGTGGCACAGTGGCTAAATAGGACTTGTCTGGATTTTCTGCTTGAGTGTCTTTTCCTAAAGTAGCCACCACTTAGTACTGTACTTAGAGAGTTCAGCATTTTCCACAACACTTAATCAAGGCTACTTTCAGCCATGAAAACCTTTTGGCCATCATTCACCAGAGATCAGTAATTTCCATCTCTGAAATACTGAGAAAGATGGACAAATCTGCCATCATTTTTAGGATTATCTCTTTTTCTCCCTGATTAATATTTTCTTTGTCACAAGAACTTAAGTATGAGATGTACTTGGCTCAGCTTTCCAACTGTAGGATAAATAATTAAAATTTTACCTTTCTTTCTGAAGCAGACCTGAAAAAAATCAATTTGCTATATAAATTATCTCATACAGGCTTAATTTTTCATTGAGTGTTTTGTCTTGTGTGCTGCCTTGTTCTGTTAGCTCTGCTGGGGGGTTAATAGATGAGTTAAGCCTACTGACATCAGAAAAAAAAGAAGTCATCTTTGTGGAAAAAACATTCCCTGAGTGTGGATTTTTAGAGTTATGCAAAGCTGCCAATTCTTTCCCTGGCCGATTTCATCTTCCTGTTACGAACACGAGAAGTGTTTGCCACCTGGAGCACACATGCAATATTGAAATAAAAAACATATAATCGTATTTGCATTTGGACACAAAATCCTTCGTTTTCAGCTCTGCCTCTCAGCAAGAGGACCGCCATCCTATAAAGACTAACTTTTCCACACTATGAATGATAGCGCTGCTGTGAGTCAAGCAATTCACAGCGCAGAATAACAACTCTAAGTGTAATTCTTTTTCACTCTCGGCCTAAATATTGTAAAACATTACACCTCTACTGCTCATTTTTTTTTCTACACTTATTAGTTTCTAAACTGTCAAAACAATTTCAATTATTTAGAAAATATAGAATACCTGATATGGACCAAAAACTACATATAAATCCTTATTTTTCAATTTGTTACAGTATCCCCATAATAAATTTCATATTAGCCCATTCCCATCTCTGCTAGTCGTCAACTTTACATTAACTCTCAGGTTCCCTGGCTCTAACAGAAATTACAGTTTGTGCATGAATACAGTTAATATTTTTTTCCTGTAATTTACATCTTTAGAAATCCAAGCAAAATATTGGCACAAGTGTGGCACTAACCCTATGATGTGGACATAACTGTGGTGCAAATATTATTTCTACAAGTATAAGCCTAGAATTAGGGATTAATCAAACCAAATGATAGGTATATTAATGTTCTCAAAGTCCCCTTAACTATGGTCCCGTAACCCTGGATCGCTTTATTTGCAGTCAAAATACAGTTAAAACAAGGCTATTACAAATGACATGGCTTAGTGTTGGTGAAATTCGGTAAAGCAGGGGAAGAGGATGGAGGAGTGAACAGTAGCAACCTAAGTAGAAAGGATGGGACGGACAGAAGGGAGAAGGAATAATGGCAGGAAACAACCGGGAGATGAGACAGAAAGCTTTCTTCTCAAATGACAAGCTTAGCATAAGGAACTCTGCTGTCTTGCAGAGTTCACCTTCATCTCTCCTCCTCACCTCTCTGACTTCCTGTTGTTCACCCTCAACTGCAGTTGCCTATGCTCGGTCTTTGTGGCTGACATCCCAGGCAGGATCATTTTAGTTTTATGAGATATTCGAGCCTCACCTAACATAAAAGTGTTCAAATCCAAGAATTTTTCTGCTCTGCAAATAAACATTAGTGTCTGTAAGCCCCATCTCAGAGAAGATCTCAGTGCTCCGGACAGCATGCTGGTACAAAGCCCAAAGGCTATCCCGCAATACAGTATGAAACAAGAGATGGGTAGGGGGAGACATGGGAGTCTGTGAAGACCATCGGGGTGCACCTTGGCAGTCCCTCAGTGGGCTGATCAGCGAAGGCCTTTCAGTTCTCTTGGAATGAAAAAGGAATGGCTGACTGTAGGCTGCCAAAATATTCCTGTAAGTGCCAGCTAATTAATTCCTTTCCTCCTATTCCCTTCCACCAAGGCATTTGGGCATAAGAAAGAGATTAGGCACTATTGTTGCAGTATATTGTTAAAAGAATGCAATGTAAAATGGTGAAAACCACAACAAATTGTGGCTGCCCCGAAGAAAGAAGAAAAAAGGAGAGGCTGGGGGAGTGAGAAGAAGAAATTGGTTTGTCTAAGCTTTATTTATTAGGGTTTTATGTTCCTCTGTCCCCTTATGGTAGAAAGCCATGGCCCATCTTTATGCTGGCTTCATTAATTCTAATTACCACACCCTAGGATATCTCCCCTTGCAAAAGCCTAAACAAGACCTTTGGGGAAATAAAAAAGGTTCTCAAGCTATGGAGGAAGCTGACATTTAGGAAATCCCTGCCTTCACTTCTTAAGTTCACTAGAGTATGAAATTTGTTTAATGCTTTCTCAGACATTTGCTCAAGCTTCCAGTTAATTCTGGTTTCAAACAGCGTAAGGGAAACCAGAGCACAGCTGCCAGGGTGAGCATCCCAAGGTGGACAAGAAGAGATGTGTGCAATATTTGCAGCTTTTTTCATATAAACACTGCAGCGACTTCATTCCTTGTGCTTCATATGTACAAGCTGTTGCAACGTCAAAGTCTACTTCTTTAGCTCTGGATTGGCTAGTTTTTGATAGGAAAATATGGAAAAGCACCAATCTCAGTTCATTTTTCTATGATTTTTCAAATGTTTACTTTCAGGTAGTTAATACTTTTCCTCATAAATGTGTGATGTACATAATATACCTACAGGGCAACAAACGTTGTAGCTTAATACTAAAAGTATTTAATGAAGAAGTTAAATCACATCCTGCTTTAGAAAAACACATGATCTTAAAAACGGATTCAGTACAAAACTTGATCAATTGATGGAAAATGATGACATTATTATTAAAACCTAAGCCATTTGTTTTGGTCTCTGACATTGCAAAGGTTCCAATTAAAGCTAGGATGTTTTCAAAGAACCTGTCATGTCTCCATTCTGCAAAAAGCTCAAGTGAAAAAGAAGCAAAAGTGTCTATGACTTTTGATAGAGTGTTTCATCTCTGTAGCATCATTGGACTTGATTCTCAAAGACCTCATTAAGTAAACACACTTGTTTAGCTTTTTATCTAGAGGTAGTAATTATTTGCTCAACAATATATTTTTTTGTTTTCAAAGAACCTGTCATGTCTCCATTCTGCAAAAAGCTCAAGTGAAAAAGAAGCAAAAGTGTCTATGACTTTTGATAGAGTGTTTCATCTCTGTAGCATCATTGGACTTGATTCTCAAAGACCTCATTAAGTAAACAATACACTTGTTTAGCTTTTTATCTAGCGGTAGCAATTATTTGCTCAACAGTGTATTTTTTTCTCAGATGATACGACCTCATTCTTCTCCATTGTTAGAGTCCACCACTTGCTTTCTGCCGTCTGCATTATTTTTATCCTAATCTAAATAGTTAAAGGGTAATTTAAGAGCAAAATAACAATGATAAGCATCTACTAGCTGCTTACTGCATTGCTAATGCTTTTAAGGAATGCAGCGGAGTCTTAAATATTTAATATAACTTACTCTTCCCTTTAACCATTCCATTCTCTGTGAAGGGTCTTATGAAATATGAATTATGCCCATATAATGTTTTGCATACCCTAGTGGCTGCCTCATTTCAGTCATATTACATATGCAGCTTCTATGCAAATAGGAGAGAAAATGCTTAGAAGTTGTTGTTTTCTTCCTAATTGGGGTTCTCAGGTTTCCACAGTCACTCCAATTCCCCGCTAAGCTCTAAGATCAAGAACTAGAATGGGTTATAGAAAGCAAACTCATCATGGCAATCTTTGCGGTGAACCAGAACATGATCAATTTAAACCCATGAAAATTCAACAGAAGACTTCAGTTCAGCCTTTACAAATGTTTAGAAAACAAAATTTTTCCAAGGATTCATTTTCAAAAGCAATTTTTTGTGCACCATCACGTACAAAGCGGCCAGCTGTCCACCAGGTGCACCAGTTTGCTTATGTGAATGGTAGTCCTACGTTCAGATGGGTGTACAAAAACAATTATAGAAGTTGCAATTGGAAAAAGCGCTCGAGGCACCTCAGCAGCACATTTCCGTAACTGAGTTCCGAAGCAGGAGCAGGGTTCTGAAGGATGCTGCTGTCATTTTGAGGGGCCTTCAGCCAAACTATGACAGCTCCGGACCAGCCGAGGCTCTGCCTGGTTAAAAGATTGCATCAGTCCAAGCAGACATGCTGAACTGCCATACGTGTTGGTTGCATGTGTGGGATGAACTCCATTTGTCATGTGACTTAAATGCCTCATCTATCTCCTGCTTGGTCTTCCACCCATGCAAGGACTATGTCTGACTCTCCGCACCTTTGAACAATGGCCAAGATAAACATGTTTCTGACAGCACTGAGTTACTTCCAATTCCTTCTCCATTTTCAGGTGATAGTGTTGGAGGATTTTTTGTGAGTCATGAATATCAAAGCATGCAATTTTAATTCATGGAAATGAATTTAGGAGCAATTCTTCACAATAACTGAAAAAGCTTTTTTATTGCCAGGCTATGTGCAATAAAAGGTCCTTAATGAAAGATGCTACATATATAACAAGGTCTATCCCTGTCTAGATAATACGTTACATCATACAAGTATAGTATTTTTGTAGTGTTTCAGGGAATATGGCAACAAGTTTTCCTCTAAAAACAAAATTTTCTAATTTGCGTGATTATAGAGAAGAAAGTGTGAATCTTGAAAAGCTCAGAACTATGACCTTAAGTAGAAACCTGATTGACTCCATTGTATTTTGTTTGCTTGTGGTCTTTATGAGGAATCCTGTAGAATCATAGAAGGGTTTGGGCTG
>NW_010250636.1:20584-25762 GCF_000690775.1 Eurypyga helias | reverse complement strand
CTCTGTGAATCTGTGAACTGGTCAGTTGCATTCAGTTGATAAATAGAATAAAAAACGCCTATTACCAGCTCTGTGCTGCAATATTTAAGGTGGGTTTTCATGTGGCTTTCAGTTAAGCCTAATTTTACAATCTAATACAAAGCAGAAAAGCAGAGCACCATGTAAAGTGTCTAACCTTACATTTTATAAGGTATTAGGTGCATTTACTGGATGAGTGGTTACAGCTTTCTTCAACACTGACTGGCTAGTCCCTGAAGAAGGTATTGTCTAGTCACGGAGCAGGAATTAAAAAACCTGGGTGATGTTCCATACCTCTGACACCACAGAAAGCCTAATTCCTTAAATAGTTACTCAGGTTTGTAATTAGCTAAAAGGGATCACTAACGAATTAAATCAATTTGAACAGAACACAAATTACAGAATTATTTTCTTTTGAATCTGAAAATGTAAAAATTTTTTTAAAACATCAAAAGTAAAAGACTTCTATTGAGATCACAAATTCCTATTTTATCCTCTTAAAGATTCGAGGTTATTTTGCTTTGCTTTGGGAAGAGTAGAGCCACAACACCATCAGTCACCTTAGACATACAACTTCAGGCACGTAACTGCTGGGAAACTATAATAGAGAGATTTGGGCTGCTGTTCTCTGAACTGTGCCCTCAAGGGTTAACGATCACTTGTCTCTTCTCTGGGCAAGATCGAGGTATAATAGTAACAACTCTAAAATTTTCAAACCCATCAGTGTCCCACTTATTTTTTAATATATTATTTTCTGAAGTTTCTACAGCTTTAGGAAAAGCAATAGCAGTGAAGAGTGGAATGTCACAGCAAAGGCTGAAGGACCCATACACCTCATGGATGATGCTGGCTTCTGGGATACAAGCAAAGTTGGTGAAAGCAATTTTATATGATTCCTTGCACGTCCTTCTGACTAGTGCTTCCTAGGCTCAGGAGGCGGCCAGCTATTATTTTTCCCGAAGTGCAGCACTGTATTTTCTTTGAAATGGAACTCTGAGTGCAGTCCCCGTCTGGGCACACCAAGGACTGTCAGTTGCCAGATGCCTGCGCATACAGTGCCAGGTAGAGCGCCGAGCAGAGCAATGGAGGGGGGATGTCCATGCTGCATGGGTGGAGCAAGGCCGGCACCAGGCCTGAGAGCCAGATGTCGGCCATGTCAGGGGCTCAGGGCAGAGCACATGTGGTAGTTCTGTCCAGGACGGGAGGCCGGAGCCGGGAGGCCACAGCCAGGAGGCCATGCTGGTGGCGGCTCCAAGAAGGGACTGGACATTTCTGATGAGTCTTCCAGTCAAGGGCTTATTTTGAACTCTGACAGCAGCGAACCTTAGGTCTTTTCTAATTCAGCCGCTTCAGGGGACCAGTAGTGAGGAAAAGAGAGCCCCATCTGCAGTGATTATTCATGGGCAGACAGATTTTGCGCCGGGACTCTTGGCAGCTGGCTGGTGGATTATTCCAGGCCCTGCAGCCAGAGGCATCCCATCTGGCAGGCTTTTCTGGTAACTTTTCCAACAGTCTCTCATATCCTGAGGTGCCGGGCCACTGAGGGATCCCACCCGCGCACTAGCCAGCCCATGTTGGCTGGCGGCCTGCTGCTGGGAGTAGAAGGGTGGCTCCAGCCCCCCCCGGTCCCGTCCCTCCGCGGCTCCATGCTGGGACAGCCAGGCAGCTGCTCACGGGTGTTAGAGGTAGCGTGTTGACATGGTTGTGACTGTTTGATGGCCTTGCGCTTCATCCACGAGTAATGCTGTACTGGTTGTGCTTGGGGATCAGCTGCGGGTACTGCGTGCTTGAACACCGCAGAAGTTTAAGACGTCACTGGAAATTGATGCATAGGATGCCGACATAGTGAACACAAATAGCTTTTTAAAATTCTGTTACGAATGGCCTGATTGAGGAGTGGAGGTCTATCTGAACGAAGGTCTCCTGATTTGGGTAGAAGCAATACAGAACTGTAAAAATGATAAACAACCATGGCAGCGTCAGCAGCCTCTGACTACAGACACAGCAAGAAAGTTTTCCTTTTGGCTCAAAAGCAGTTGATGGGATATCTTTTGTATTTACTGTGATATCAAAATACACATACTTATCTTTAAGAGGTACCATTATACCCTCGTTTCACATGTTTCTGTTAGAAATCAACCAGTTACTTTCTTCAGCAACTTCTGGGTTTTAAACTATTACTGGAATTTTATGGTTTAAATTGTAGTGAATGTTCCTAATTCCTTCAAACTCCCTACAGCCTTTTAGCTCCAGCAAAAGTTAACTGTGTGATAGAAAGTCAGCAAGGAGTGAGTTCACTCCTTGCTAATTCCATGCTTTGGAGTAGAAAATGTACCTTTAAAAATATTTCTAGCTTCTGAGCTTAGAGAGGTACTGTGGAGAAGAGGAAGGTTTCTGTAGTCATGCTTTAATTTTTGTAATTTTCCTTCATTCAGTAAGAATACAAGCCCCTTTTTTGTTGTTGTTGTTAGCAGGAAAAAAACCTATTATACTGAATAAATCTCATTTCAGTGAAATACTATTGTTTGTGTGTGCCACTCCCCTCTAGTGAGGAGAAGTGGAATTGCTTCATCTCATGCCATGCCATGGACCCCCAGCTGCAGCTGGATTATGGAAATTTTCTTCAGCTTTCCGTGACAGAGACTTAATCTTTTTTGGAGTTGAACAATGTAATTTTTTTTTTTCTTTTTCTATTAAGGACAAACCAGACCTTCATGGCAGAGCATGCAGAATTTGCTAAATTCAGTCCTTTGCACACACATAATACCCAAGTAAATACACAATCTCAACAACTGCAAAACTGTGTTAGTTATTACCGCTGTGTCTGTATTTTGCTAGATTTGAGCAATAGTTTCATGCTTCTTGCCCAGTTTACATACATGAAGCATTTATTTTAACAATGTTTACTTTTGTCTTGATTGTTGAATATTTATTTAGTAGTTTTAAAAACTCCATGATAGGTTGATATTTGGTTTATTAAACCTCTAAGTAATTGATAACATTGCTGGAGTGGTGTGGTCACAGGTAGGTGTGCAAGCCAAGATAAAAATATCAATCCATATATGTTCATGTGGACCTTTTTGTTGAACAGGTCAATATTCTAATATAGACCAGAGGAAGTAGGTGTTGTAAAAGGAGGGGGTTGTATGTGATAAATATTCTGTCAAATGTAAATTAACAAGGTATCAAGTGTGGGATTTCTTTGGCCAAAAGCCAGTCATTTAGCTCAGCAGTCACCCTAATCTGTCCTCATCACCCATGGAGAGAAATACATGCATTTAGGTCTCCATTCATCTCCTAAAGTACACAACTAAAATACGCTTATGCTCAGAAACTGATTGTTTCTACTGACTGCACGTTACAGACATCTCAAGCTAGCATGAGGTGAATCCTGTAGGTGGTGGTCTGAAAAAATCTGTCTCTTTACTCTTGTTTACTCTTTAACTGTGCCATTTACTGGCATAATAAATGTGTCATTAATTGCTGGTACTGATGAAAATATCTTCTGCTTTCACACTTGCAACCAAAGTTAGTCCATTAGAGCTGCACAGGCCACAAGGGTCTCATTCACAGCCTGTGAATAGGCAAAAGTACGCACCTGAAGAAGTCAAGAAAGATGTAGAAGTAGTAAACCCTAAAACAATGTAAAATTCGATGTGAGCCAACTGTATGCTGAAATACATTCATTAAAAAAAAAAAAAAAAAAGATGGATAGGTGGATCCAAAGTTGTTCTCAGTCATAGCGAGAAAATGCAGAGGTATGCCTGAGAAGTTGATCGATAGCGTTTCCTGTGTTTATATATGTTATACTTACACATTAAAACTGACACCTCACCTAAAGAATGGGAAATGTCAATGTAGCTGAGAGGCCAGGTGTAACACATTTCCTACCTTTCCTTTTGGGATCATTTTGCGTTTCACATCCTTGCACTTTTCTGAGAACCAAAGCTGCCGTTCACCCTTGTTGTTATAAGGATGGCAGATGTTGTCTGTAAAGGCCAAAAGCACTTATTTTCTCTTCCTAACTAAAAGAAATGAAAAAATATGAGGCCGAATCCTGTGGCAATTAGTTAGGCAAAACTCACACTGGGATTTGGGGACTCGTTTTTTATTTTCTTAAATTTACGGACTGTGCTGTACATCACTGCAGCTCTGTATTTTCTTCCTTTGTAACAAAAGGCTAGTCCTGTTTGCTATTGCACAGCACTTTGAGAGCTGTGGTTGAGAAGTGCCATTGCAGAACTGTGAACAAAAGCAATCAATTCTCTGTTCCAGAGAGATCGGTGCTTGCCCAGCCAACATTTGTTTTTGAAAAGAAGGATCGACCTTTGAAGGTAAAAAGCTTTTTTTTTTCTTTTCCATAATCGATAAAAAATGCTGAGAAATGAGGATACTGTAGATAATGACCCTAGCAGTAACAAAAGATTTTAGCCCAGGTTAAGACTACGTGGCTTCAGAGTGTGAGAAATGCTCGCAGGCCAGTTACTTCGGCTCAGGCAGGGATGGCAGTGAGGCAGCATTTATTTCACAACTGCAGTGGTGGGCCTCCCTTCCTGCAGGAGAGAGTGCGCCACAGCAATAGAGTACACATTAAATATCCTAGTTCCCAACGCATTCAGCCCCCTCCCCTGTTTCCTCATTGGCCAGGTACTCCAGGTTCACAGCCCACCCGATGCGTGTTTCTGTACTTTAGTACAACTTTTAAAATTTAAGGAAAACACGTGACCATTCCTGTTGTTCCCTTTTTAACACTTCGGTATGTCTTTGCTATGTCTTCTTCAGCAATTCTTTATCTTGTTCCCAACCTGTTATTTTTTAGGTTTTCATTCTGCTGAGGTGGTGATATTTCTTTTTTTTTATTTGACCCCATCCATTAGCCCTTGCTCAGGATGGTTAAGAAAAACAGTTCATGATAAAACAGAGGCCTTTCTAGGAGTGGAATTTTAACAAGAAAGTTAGCTCTTACAATTCTAGAACAAGGACAAGTAGAAACTAGAAACAAGAGTGCTTTTCATATATATATAACGGGTTTAAATTGAAAGTGGGGAGGTTTAGATGTCAGGAAGAAATTCTTCCTGGAGAGCGTGGTGGGGCACTGGAAGAGGTTGCCCAGAGAAGCTGTGGATGCCCCATCCCTGGAAGTGTTCAAGGCCGGGCTGG
>NW_010250636.1:9799-20571 GCF_000690775.1 Eurypyga helias | reverse complement strand
GTGGAAGGTGTCCCTGCCCATGGCAGGGGGTTGGAACTAGATGGTCTGTAAGGTCCCTTCCAACCCAAATCGTTCTGTGATTCTATGATATATGCTGGATTGATATACTTTGTGTTATGGTCTAGAAAATGGTTGATCTATTCTCCTTGACCTTTCCATGCTTGTATTTTTTTTTTCCAGCGGCCTGCAGAAGACCCAGTTTGCAAAGCTGAAAATGGTAATCACCACCTCATTGAAACAGTGTAATATACTGGGGTTTTTTGAGATCTGACTGTTGGCTGTGAAAGCAGTGGTTGGACCCTTGTTTTGTGTGAGCAGGGACAAATCCTTGTTAATAGATGTAAGTCCATGTGGGTTGTGGAGGTGCCTACTGTGTCCTAATATATATATCCCTGTCTAACCTCAAGAATCCTCCCATCTTACCTGTCTTATTTGCTAGAAAGCCAAACTCCAGAAACCCTGAAAAGTGGCCAAGTATAGTCATCAGCGGTATGAACTCCTAGCTGCCCCTTTTTTATTTCTTTAGGCTACATTATATATAGTTTCTCATTCTTAGTCTGCTGAGCCTGTGGGCTCTGAACTGATTCTAAGTGCTTGATTAAGGTTCCCTGAACTTAATAGAAATGAAGATGACTCCCTAGGGCTTTGTGCCAGGTGTTGACAGATTCCAAAGCCCTCGTGCTCTTAGGTACTGCCTTAAAGCTGTTCCTGTAAGTCATTCCTAGAATTTATCGTGTTGAGATTTTAATTCCACATCATAACATTGGGATGAAACCTCCTGCCAGAACATGATACTTATTTTTCTCTAGATTTCACTAGTTGCTCCAGAAAGCGTGCAAGATCATCATCTTTTACTTTCCAGAAGTCTGACTCTCGGTCTAACACAGGTATGATGTGTAGCTCCAGTCACGTTTTAATTACTGTAGTTTTGTATTCTCAGCTGGTAAAGAAGAGAAGGAATTTTACTGTCTAAAACACGTCTGGACTGTAGAAATGCTGTACATCATGAAGACTTAAACACTGATATAAACTTGCTGGTAATTGCCAATAAAACCATTTTTACATTTAAAATATATTAATTTTCCATACTTACTATTACATAAAGTAGTAATGTTTCCTGTTTCCTTGAATTGCTGACACGGTCAAGGGAGGAGGGCTGGAAAGGAATGAGATTCTCTGGTTTGTGGAAAGAGTTTGAACCTCTCCAACTGGCAGTCTCTGGGGCAGAACTGTTAGAGTGTGCCAGACGTAAGCAGTGTGCCTGAGCCAGACTGTACTGCTTGGCCTCAGAGGCCTCGCCAATTCAGCAGTATAGAAATAACCTAACAGTCTACTTCAGAAAGGTGGTAGTTAGCAGATAATAATTTATGCTACTGCCAGTGAAGGCATGACATCAAATTGGCCAACCTTAAAAGTAATTGTTTTTTAAAATTCAGTCTGTTATGCTTTCAGATACAACTCTCACTCAGAAAAGAGGGAGATCGTCTTCCTTTACCATGCTTCCCACCTTCCCTCCCTCCCAGCCAGGTAATTAAAAAAAAAAACCCTAAACACCAAAAAGCCAAAACCCAAACAATAAATATTTATGTGGAAAAGCAGGCATTAGCTAAAATAGAGAGGTGTACAGAAATGTTTTTTCTGCAGGACAGAGCTGGAGCGCATTGGACTAGGCTGGTATTTGGACGGGAGAAAGGAATGTTTTAGGAGGAGGACTGGCAGTTCAACAGAAGAAATGTCCTGTGCATTTGTTGTTAGGGAATCCTGCAGTGCTGGGGAGGAGTCTCTGAATAATTTGCAAGTAGGCATTTACACAGTGTGGTACAAATTACACTTGAAAAAAACAGAGTGGAGTTTTTTACAATTATTACATTATTAGTTTGCTTATAATTTAATGATTCCTGTAAGAATATAATTTTTTATCCTAGGAGCCTGTCTTCTACCTAACTAGTGACCCTGGGAGTATTCTCCCACTTCCTACTAATGGGAACGATGGAGTGGTGTTAAATCTTAGTCCGTGTTTCTACCAGAGACAGATCCTTGACAGACATTGGCATAAAGGATTTCTAAACAATCTTAAGAGGACACAACATTGTTACAGCAACAAACCACACGCCGTGTAGAGTGAAAAAGTAGTGATTGTGTGTAGAGTATCAGTGTGTCATTTTACGGGAGGTGGTACATGGTTGCCATCACTGCCTGGCTGGCGTTCGGTATCTTTATTAAAACAGTCAAAGCATCAGTATGCGCTGCCATCACTATGGTAAGTTACAACAGCATTTTACCAGAACAGGGCACAGCACATTCATTTATTCCCATCTTCTTGGGACTGATTTACTCATCTTAAAAATCTAAAACTGGACCAGATAGCATTGTCATTTCAATGGCTTTTTCAAACCAGCAGCACCTCGTTTTCAAAGCTGAAGAAGGATTTTACAAGTTTAAAATATCTGTTAATATCCAGAGGGCTTCTGTCTCTGACACAGCCAGAAAACGCACGGTGCTTTCTGCGCCTAAGTCTACCCACCTGTAAAATAGAGACCGTAACAGTTATCTTGGAGATCTTAGATGGGTAGCTTGGAATATTCTCAGGTACTACCGAAATAGGGAGGGGTTACAGCAACATGAATTAATAGTTATTATTTTTTTTATTACTCATTATTAAAGTTTAAATTCCTTGTTCTGTAGTTAAGAAGAATAACATATTCATGACCTCAGCTCTTCTTCAAAGAAACCCTGACTTGACTGAAACTACAAGAGAAGGTAACTGTCATTGAAATATTTGTTTACTGTAGTTCCACAAAGATATTCTTAACAGATACAGAATTCAACTCTTCTCTGTGCTGAGTGATAGGCTAAGTATCTTTATGAGGTTCATAAGTTATTTGTTTGACAGTATAACTGTCCTGTAAGCTCAGTTCTGAGCCTCTGCTCTGACTACTTAATTACTAAGTGCACTGAATAAAACCTTGAATAGTGAAATTCCACATTTCCTACTGAATAACTCTGCTTCTGGAGCAGGCAGTGAAGAACCTTATTGGCTTCTGCAGGTGCAGGACTAAATCTGACGTACCAGAAGACAGGACTAACACAAAGCAGTAAATATAACTATAAATATGTTCTTAAATACATAAATAAATATACTTTATAAATTTAAATAAGTATTTTTGAATATAACACATTACCTTTTTATTCTGATGGGATAACAAGGGTTGGTGTCACTGCACAGTTGTGTATTTCAGAAGGGATTCCAATTCTTCAGAACATGTAGCAAGTAAACAACCATTAATGTTATTTAAATATGCTTTGAAGCTTTTAGTTAAAGAGGCAAGACTTGCAGGTATGAATTAGATGTAGAGAAAAAGTCTCTGTTTAAATATTTTGTCTTTGTATTTTGTAAGGATCCTTGTCACAAAGTCAACTGTGGAATGTCATTAGACCTGCCATTTTACAACGCCCACAAGCCCATACCTACCCTGAAAATCCTGTGGAATCTCTAGTAGCTAAGAAAAAAGCTCATGTTCAGGTAAAAAAGAAAAGTAATTTTACTGTCTGATATATGTTTGCAGCTCAGACTAAAAAAAACCTAAACCAAAAAACCCCAAGTGCTATTTTAAAACAGTTAATAATGCCACTGCATGATTTTCAAGGAAGTTCCCATATCCATTTCGGTGAAATTGTTGGATCATTGACAGGGTGTGAATTGTTAAATTCATGCTGACTGTGTTTGGAAAAACGTCTCTTCTCTGCAGGCTAGCTCAACTTCCAAATATCAGGGTTCTGTGGGCAAATCAGCTTTGGGGGTCTTTTGGATTTTGTTTATTTAGAAAGTAGATTTTAGCAATTAATTAAGGGTACTGGCTTAGTACACGGCTGGAGGGAACTCTGCCAACTACCATACATGTATATATATACACACCTCAGTGGCTCTGAACCACTAGCACATCTGTTTATAGCAGAAAATAAGCTTGGTCTAATTAATTAATCCAGGTTTATTATTCCTAGCTATCTGAAGACAGCTGTTATTCCTCAGCTGAGAATTCACTAAGTTCCAAAACAGCAGCGAGGTCATCTACTACCATGAGTCTTTCTAGCTCTCTATCAACACCGTAAGTTTTTATTTATTACGTTTCTACACCATTTTGTCACTTGGCCCATGGCATGCCCTTTTGTCTGACATGTCTAACATGCTATGAAGCCCATTGCGATCTACACCCACACAGCGCTCACTGGTGTTTGTGTGTGGGGCCAGGATTTGTGGGTACTGACATGAGCTCCGTATGCCATAAGAAATGGACTCCTGCTGTGAATTACCTTCTGTGGGACAGTTTGCTTCTCATTAGCAACACTCCAAGCCAGAAACTAGTTTGGCCTGCTACCTCATGCAACTTTGGCAGCTCAAAATACGTCCCAGTTCTGAATGTTTACAGTCAGCTTTGTGTCCCTTTGGAGAACTCTCTTCTGACTGCATAGCTGCTGCATCTCATAAACGGATGCAGAGAAACTCAGGAATTACCAAAATATGTCAGCATATTGGGCACAGGAGACAAGAAGAATACTTTACAGGACTGATGGGGAAGACAGGGTGAATGCTGCAACTGATGCTTTACTTCTGTGCACGCGCCAAAATCTGTGGCATGAACAACTAGCTGTGGTGACTGTGGTAGGGCGGTCTCTTCGTGCAGACATGAGTTGACCAGCACAGACTTTCTGCATGAGGATGCTGACTTCCTTGGACTAGGACATTGGCCAAGTCCCTTGCCTCTGTGTACGACTGAGAGCTCATACTGGTGCACAAGTGGTCTATTACCTCTCTCTGGAGACTGGCTCACGAGAATGTTAGGTCTGTGGTTAGCCAGCATGTTATCTTGTGGGTATTAATTCTGCTTGCTGATGGTTGATGAGGGTTGTTTACTTGGAAGCTGTGAGCATCAGGAATACACCTGAGATCAGTTAGGATGACAGAAGGGCATCTCAAAATTGCTTGAGCCATAGTGAATGCATTTGCTCCTTTCCCTCTCCCACCCAAAGAGGGCAGAGAACACGTTAACTGCAAAGGAGTCAATTCCGGTCTTCTTCAGGGCTGGATGTGCCACACATAAGGATTCCTGCACAAATCATTTGGGATGCAGAGTGCAGGGGTTCTGAGGAGATAAGGGTTTTTTAGATGCACAGACAGATTCTTAATCCTTATCAATAAGAAGAGCATGATTGGAGGGCAGATACTCCCTGTGATTTTGGAAGAGCCCACCTATCCTTTTCTATGACAATTATTGCTGTGACGATGCCCTGTGAGGACAACATGGAGCCACACAGCACACTGGATTGTTAGCAGATTCAGAATGATGGTACTGCACGTACTGGAACAGCTAAAGCGAAGATGGTACTGACTTCAAAATCAGTTGGTATTGATACCACAGGTCTGTTTACCTTCTGTCACCAGCATGTGATTTAGGAAAAAGGTGAGTGGCTTTCTCTTGTGAAGTAGATAGAGAAATGCAATGCAGCATTTCAGCGCTGACAAGTTAGAAGACTTGTAAGTGCATATGGTGTTTCTTTTCCTTTTCTTCCTCAAATGAATAATTGCTAATCTGCCTGGAATATTTGTGCCTCATAAATTCTGTATATTGCAGTTGTGGTAAATGTTGGTTTGACAAGTTGAATAATTTAAAAACACCTGGGTGCTTATTGCTCTTCTGAGACAGCAGGGTAACGTAAGTGCCATTCTTCTGATCCGTATGAAATGACTGATGCTTTAAAATACTTTTTGGCATAGCTGTTTTCTTATAGGTAATTTGACAACAAGTATTCAAACAAACGACTTCACTACCCTGCATATATATGCTAAACACTAGGGAACACTGTAGCCAGACCTGCTTATTGCTAAGAAAAAAGATTTTTTTTAAGGTTTGTTTTTAATTATCAATCAAGGTGTAACTACTGACATTTATCTACAAAAAATAAAATGCAGAGAGACTCAACAGCAGGGATTGCTGCTGCCTGCAAACATTCCTCTTACTTTCCCTTCTCTTCCACCTCTTCAATATGTGATAAGGATCTGTACAGAGAGAAATGAGTATGGTTTGCTAGCCCTCTACGGTTGCTGCAGCTGTCCATGTCCCAGGAAACCACCAACAGTTCAATGTCCTGAACTGGCTGTAGTAACCAACTGAAAAGGAGAAATTTGCAGTTTCTCAAGTCCTATTAAAAGCTTGGAAGGGGGATTGTGTCTGATGTGACAGCAGTATAGTGCTGGGAAAATGCAGGCTTCTGGTCATGTATTCAGCTTTGCACAAGGATTTGCTTGGAAAAGTGTAAGAGTTCAAGGGGACTGGCAGCTACTCAGGCACTTTGGCTACTTCTGGGCACTTTGAAAAGGACAGTACCTGGATCTACTTACTCCCTTTCTGTAGTCCATTTCCAGTATCTTACCTGCATTTCTTCTCCTATACTTCTTTGTTAGTAGCCATTCCCTGAATTCAGTGCCTCTGTTTTGCATCTCCATGGCAATAGCATCCTTGGCACACTTTGTTCTTGTCCTGCAGCAACGTAAGGGTATTGAGATTTCAAGACGACTTTAAGGCTGGCACTTCCAATTAACTGTCTGGTAAAAGAAGATCCTGCACTGATTACTTTTTCTTAACATTTCTGAAAAGAATCAAAATCCACTTCCTACATTATTTATTTAAGACAAGGCTCTCATTTCTGGGGTTTGGCTCTTCTGGAGTGCTGTCCTTACTAAGTTGCTACTGGAGCAGCCTGGAAGTAGCAGATGTAATTTCACGGTGGAAACTGATCAGAGTTCAGTGAATTTTAGTGGGGATTTTTCTTAAGGATAAGAAACTCATTAAACACACTTCATATTCCTTGTTCATGGCCCACAACATGTGTGAAAGGCTTCCGGGCTGAAAAGAGATAGAGTTTCTGATTTCTTTCTTGCTCTTAGTCTTAGCAGCACATCAAGCATGAGGATGTTAAGGAATATTTTTTTCCTTAAGTGTAAAATAGAGATAGCTTGTTCGTCCTTTGTGAAGAGATTTCAAGCACACTAAAGTTGTGAACACAGAAACTAAGTTTTCGAGGTAGTCATCAAACCTCTGGCAACAAACCCAGCTTATTAATAGAAATATCCTTTGCATGACACATGTGCCGTTAAGACCCTCCAAGGGTGATAAATGATCTGGAAAAGCAGGTAAGTGATGCTGAAGTATGCAGTTTGTGACAGAACATCAGATCGAAAGAGGCAAGAACTTGGATGGCTTTGCCTTTGCTAGCAAGAGCTACAACGATTAAGCTCTACAGAAAGCATGAACAACCTATAAGACTTTTGTTCAAAACAAAACAAACTGATAGCAGCAGGAACAACTTCCTTCCAAAGAAGTTTACAAGTACTTTTCTAGAGAAAAAGTACTTTTTTACTTTTTCTGAAAAAATGTATCCTGTTAATTTAAAGTGGCTATGTAATTAGCAGGTCAAATCACAATTCATATTAGAATATTCTTGCAAGTAATACACTTTTTACTAGTTGTGACTGTGTCACTATTTAAAAAGCCATTCACCCTCTCTTAAAACCTTCTGAGGGGTAAGAGGCTAACTGAGAGTACTTAAACTCAGGGTGGCAGTGCAAAAGAAGAAATTAATGGGTTTATATGGAAAACCTGAGATGGTAAAAAGGGGACAGAAGAGAAGAGGACAAGTACTGCTCTAATGTAGCTTCTACCAAAACTAATCACACTCCAGATCCTAAATGTGATTTATCGACCATATGAAATTTTCTCCCAAATCTGTATCCCCAAACTATGGTTGGCCAGTACCAAAGGACTGCAAGAACTTAGTTTTCTTCACCTGTCATTTTAAGTATATCTATAGAACAGGTCATTGAAAAATGGAAGAGGATCTTTCTTTCCCATTTATCTTAAACCTCATCATAAGCCATCTGCAATCATACTGTTACCAAAAATTGTAACCAAGAAAACTCTCTAAACCAAGGGATATACCCCCAGCGCTGGGTGCATGGGGGTATCTCCTCCTGGCACACACACTAAAACAGGGTTCTTCATGCTGCATTTATACACAAAACTTTCAGGATTAGTAGTTTTCTCAGTCCACCCCCTTTACAATGACTGATTAGTAATTTACATGTAATTACAATACTGCTGACACATTACTTACACTATTGCATATGCTAAGGGGAAGGGTCTTCCCCTGGGCAAGGGTCTTTTTGACCTATGGGCCTCATTTTTAGTATTATAACAAGTTTATAATGAGCAGAGTTTGCAAAAATTACAAGATTTTTAACATTTGCTGATTTACCAAAACAATTCTTAGCTTACAACGATAATGCTGAGGAACTAACAAGCATGTACCCTTCCTGTTTTTTATTAGCAAGGAGAACCATCTCTTGTTATCAAATCTTCCAAACCTTGAATTTTCTTACTAAATTAGCAATGTGCATAGAAAAACATAGCTAAAACAGAGCATAGCCAGAATGGCTTAACACCCAGAAAAAACAGTGAAAAACAGAGTCTAGGCAAAACAGCTTAACACCCAGAAAAATGTCTCATTATTCCAAGAGTTAATGTTTGACACCTCGACTTGTCAGCTTAACACACAGAAAGAACACCTGGTCAGTAACAATACCTTTACATTTTGTGCAGTACTTACGTGAATTGAATACAGGTGCATTAGAATACACTGCCTCTCTGCCTTTCCAGGATGTTAGGTGGATGACCAAGGAGTGCATGTACACTAGGGAGTACATTATTCTGAAGGCTATCAGAGCTGCACCAACATGAAGGAATAATTGTTAATTGTTGATAGTCTTTTGTGGAGCAAAAGGAGAGAGGGAAACAAATTTAATTCATTAAAATTTCTGGAGTAAGACACTTCCTTCAGGAGAGGCAGACATGTTGTTTTGCATCTTGTTCTCTGCTTTTAAGGAACATCCTCAATAATCTTCATGAAATACAGTGTGATACTTTATTTTGTGACATGTTACATAGAGAATATTCTCAGATCCTCCTACAGGATTTGTCAGATTACTTAAGCGGTCATGTTTTTGTGTGCTTTTAATTAAAGGTGTTGTGGTTTAACCTTGGCTAGCAGTAAAGTACCATGCAGCCGCTCGCTCACCTCCCCTCCCTCCCCCAGTGGAGGAGAAGAGTTGGAAGAAAAGACAAGGAAGCTTATAAAGTTGAGATAAGAACTACTTCATAACTGAATATAAATGAAAACTATGGTGATACTACTAATATTAACAATACTACTGATAATAATTAATTAAAAAATAGAAAATAAAACATACGTACAGTTGCTCACCAACCACCAACCAACACATAGCCAGGTCCTGAGTAGTGGGAGTCCACTGAATGAATCACTCCCTCAGCCACCCTGGGCCAGTTGTCCGTACTGTGAAGAAAAGCATCTGTGAAACTGGCACAGGTGTGTTAAAGGAAATACATGAACTTGGTTATATTCTGTACAACGTTCTATATAGTTCTGAATCACAATCATCTTTTTTTGTTTCCACAGAAATGAGTTGTTTGAAGACCGAAGTGTACGAAACAGCAGCACTCCTGATTTTGTCTTTGGAGAAAACATGGTTGAGAGAGTTATGGTAAGATCTGTAAAAGTTGGCAGACCTTTTATCAAGGTTAATATACCTACGAGTATAATTTTTTTCAGAGATTGATTATTTTTAGCTCCTCCTGTTCTTTTAAAGATGTGAGTAAATATGATTCGAACGGCCGTTGAGGAGAAAATGTCTAAATACTTTCTGTAGGAGGGGTAAGCATCCCTATCTTCCTTATCCTAGATAAGTAATTACGAACCCACACCAATATTGCACTTCTCTTTTGCTCATTTTTTGATCTGAAAAAAGAGGTTTTTATATATTCCATGTAAAGCGGGACAGCTGCAATACAGCATAAAAGAATGTGGTCGCCACCACGCTAGCAGTTTTCATCGTAACTGTTCAGAGATGGGAGAAATTCGCATGAGGGGAAAATTAAACACCCATCCATGTTAAACTACATTGTGCATGCTGTGCAACCGCTTAATGGATTGAGTCCTGAAAGAAACTCAGGCCAAAAGGTGGTTCCCAAGATGAGGACCGCAGCATTTAAAATGGAATTGAAATTCAGTTTCTAGTAGGGTGGAATGAAAGCAGTATGCATATTTGCCAGTGAAAAGCTTGGCAACCACAGGTTTGGGTTATGACTTCTGCCCAGGATTTAGTTACAAGGTAGGAGTTGAGCCACTGAGCATTGTCAGCAGCCAGAAGCATTTACTCAGTGTTGTGGTTTAGCACTGTCAGGCAATTAAGCACCACCAGTCGCTCTACCACTCCACCCTGCCCCACGCCCAGTAAGGAATGGTCAGAGGAAAAAATAACAAGGGAGGCTTGTAAAAAGTTGAGATAAGAACTATTTAATTACATAAATGAAACTTATAGAGTTACTAACAATGCTACTGCTAATAAGTAATTAAAAGAACAGAAAAACAGAACAAATGAGACAGGATCTCACCACCCATGGGCAGACACAGCCAGGCTCCAGGACAGCAAGCAAAAATGAGTCCAAAGCCACGAGGAGAAAAGCCCCCGCCCTGAGCCCGCCGAGGGCAGGGGGAAACAAAATCTTCAGATGTCCCTTCCAAGTCCCTGACAAAAGACACTAACTCTCTGCTAATCACCCGAGGTCCTGTCAAGATACTGCTCTGCCGAGAGAGAAAACAAATGCGCTGCGGGCAGGAACCTCCGGGTCGACTCCCCCTAA